>NW_007726324.1:453127-504156 GCF_000696425.1 Galeopterus variegatus
ATGTGAACATGCATGAAAAATCCCTTAAAATTCCTATTGGCTTTTGGCATCTTTATGGGGGGAAAAAATCATGAAAGTGATTTAATAAATGAGCCTCTTATAAAACACTTAATGGTATGTGACCGAAAAACCATGGGTATCTGGGAAAAGGGGATAAAGGGGTTTCCTTTTAATTAATTTTTTCAAGTCTTAACGTATTTCCTGTAAGTTATTCTAAACAGTCTAGGTTTCATGTTTTGTCTTTCATCATAATTTTTGTTTTCTTGTTTCATATCAGCTTATCAATCTTATATAGGGTAATTTTGAGCATCATAATTTTGCTTAACATTTGAAAATTAAAATTTTGGTGAAGCCAGCCTCCTTTTTGTCCTGTTGCAGTTCCTCCCTGTCCATGACTGTAGTCAGCCCAGATGCCTCCCAGTCAACATCTGGCACACCATCCAAGCTGTGTTTAGCCCCATGGGGCCATTGAGTGAGTTCTTGGTGTATGAATCCAGGGAAGGCCTTCACCAGGCCCCAAGCCCCTGATCCTCCTGGCACCTCTGGAGGGTTGATAAGGAGAGAGATGCCAGGAGATGGCAAGCTGGTGGGAAGAGGTTGAGGCAAAAGTGATTTCTTGGGGACTTCTCTTTTTGGAGAAGTCAAGTGTCTTACTTCCTGAAACAGCTGTTCAACTTAGATGTCGGGTCAGTAAGCCCTTTATACACCCATTATAGGGCATATAGCGTCAAATGGAGTGTTAGGAAATTACCACAGAAATTCATACCACTGTCTTTCCCACACCCCGCCCTAGCAATTACTTGGAACATGTGAAGTTCTGTTTTGTAAGGTGGTAACAGGGATGTTGGTAAAGCTGCTTACATAGTCTGCCTTTGTCCTGGAATTTGCAAAAGGAATCAAAGCAGTCTGACCCCAAAGTAGCACCTCTAGACAGTATGACTGAAACATTTCCCAAGCCCCCAAATCAAGAAGTCCCTTCCCATTTTTTATTTTCAATGTTATTCATTATGCAAATAATGCAAGTCTATATTCTCATTTTTTTAAAGTTGGAGGTATAGAAGAGTAGAAAAGAATGTCCAAGGTGTGTTCCTTCACCTCCCCTGTGAAATTTCAGCTAAGTTTGGTGTGTATTTTACAGAGCTTATGTGATTTTAATCCTTCAGCCTCATTGTAAACTGGGGTGGTGTTGGTGGGTGAGGAAGGCGATGGGTGAGAGCTGTGGCTGGGGAGAGCCCGAGACTGGGGTCCTGGTGCCTGAGTCGGAGTAAAAGGCCCAGGTGGCCAGCCAGGTGCCATGTGATTTCTGCCTGTTGGGAGCTGTTTTTCTGTTAGCTGGGGGAAAGGATTAAAAGGGTGATCGCTATTGTCTGTGTCCCTGCAGCACATACTTCGAGTGCTCTTGTGTAGTTCAGGCAGTAAGTTCGAGATGAGTTCAGGGGAGAAGGTGAGAGGACACTGAGAGCTGGCACGGTTAAGGAAAGTGTGGCAAAACTTAAAGGGAAATGATGTAAAGAATAAGGAGAACTTGGATGAAAGTAGGTGAGAATAGAAACCATTTATAGGAGAAGTGGTGCTGGCCTGAGGAAGTAACAAGCTCTGATGCTGATGTACAGATGATAAGCAGTGTCCCTTCCAGGCAGTAATAACAATTGAGACAAACTCAAGGCATTTGTACCCTGTGTCCAATAAACACCTGCCCCTTGCCAGGTGGCTAGAGTGAGACAGGGGCTCAGCAAACACCCCACCATGCCCCAGTGACACTCTACCCCTTGGGCCACCTGAATATCCAAGGACGAAGGCTGTTTATGGTCAGGTTCATCACTATTAATAGTGAAAACAGTATCCCTGCACAGAATCCCTGCACAGAAATTTAAAAAAAAAAAAAAAACAGCAGCTAACATTTTATTGGGTACTTACTGTATTCCAGGTGTTGTGCTTAGTTCTTTAGATACATGAATATAGTTAATTTTCACAACCCTACGACTAGGTACTATTATTAGTCAACTGAGATAGATGGGAAAACTGAGGCATGGAGAGACAAAGTGACTTGCCCGAGGTTACAAGATGATAAGTGATTGGACCTGGGACTTGAACTGCCAGAAGCATCACAGTCGATCCCTTCCCCATAATGTTCTTCACTTGCACCCAGTAGTTTTGTCCTGTAGTCCACCTGCCCTTAGGACTGGATCTCAGTGGAGCCCAAACCAGAAAGCAGAATCAGCACTTTTTGTCCTTGGATTGGCAGCCCTGAACTGAGATGCAGTAATGACCTTTCACTGCATGGTAGAAAATAGAACTGCAGTTACTGACCACTAGGCAGAGAGAGGCAGGTCCTTGTCCCAGCCTTGGTCACCACTCTGCCTAAGCTGATGAGGATGGGAGGGCACTGTCCTCCACTAACTACCTGAGGTGAGTTCTTGCTGTGATGTGTTTATGCTACAAATGTCACACATGTGTAAATTGTGTGTTTGCAGGGCCCTTTGCCGAATACTTGTGGGCACTTTTGGGAGATGGTGTGGGAACAGAAGAGCAGGGGAGTTGTCATGCTCAACAGAGTGATGGAGAAAGGATCGGTAGGTTGCGAGTTTATTTACTGTGACCGTCACTGTCCCTGTGTGTGCTGGTCATATTGTTACCATTTTTGTCTGAATCTCTTTATTTTCTTTATTGTTTTTGTATTTCCTTTACATAGTATCTTTTTATTAAAAAAATTAAAATTAAAGAAGCAATATAAAATGTTTGTTGTAAACAGTTCAATTAAGTGAATAAAAAGTGGGAGAATAAAATTGCCCTTCAGTCTCTCTTCAGAGGTCGATGTGCGCATTCTGTTTTACTTTCACCTGTGGCTCCTGTTCTGCCATCATTGCATTACAGAGTTGTGTAGACTTTGTTGAAAAGCAAGTTTTTAGTGTATCATCATCATATCTGCTTTGTGGCTGGTGTGCCTCCTGTGTATGTGCAGAGGTGGCTCTGCTGAGCTGGGAGCAGCTGGACTCTGGATTAGATATGCCTCCATGAAACACTAGGTAGATGCCTGGCTTCTGGCCACACCTCTTCAATGTGGACGTTGTCTGCTCGTGTGTTTACTTTAGGATTCGTGTCATTCCAAGTTTTTTGCAACTTTTAAAACATCCCTTGGGATAATATGTGGACTAGAGGTGCATGTTTATGTAGGTCACCACTCCTCATGTGTCTGTACCTTTTGCCACCCCCCACGTTTTGACTTGCTCCCCTCAGTCTATTCTACACTGTGCTTCCAGAATGATCTTTCTCACCCAAGTCTCACCAAGCCTCTTCCCAACTAAAAACCCTTCTGAGGCTCCTCTCACCTCATGGGGTAATGCATAATGTGGCTTACAGAGCCCTGTATGTCCAGCCCTGGTTACCTGGACCCATATCTCTCCCTACTCTCCAAACCCCAGCCAGGACAAGCTTTTTCTGTTCTGAGTTTCTTTCCATGTTCTCTGGACTAAGGGTCTGAGTCACAGTGCCCACCATTACCCCACTCCCAGATATCCTCAGATTGCTGCCCTTGGGTCAACCTAGCGCCTGTGCTTCCCCTGCCCAACCCCCCCACCATCTGTTGTGATTGCCTCTCAAAGGTCTGTCTCTCATGTAAGACAGTCTCTATGTGGCAGGCACAAGGCTATTATTCTGCAGAGCCAGCAGACTCCTTGTCTCTCTCCCAGGCACTTCCGGGGCTCACCAGCCTCAGAGGTTGAGGTCCCAGGAGATAACCTGAGGATTGTGAAGAACAGTAGGAACATGTGGCCCAGGAGTGCAGAACTGGTGTCCCCAAGCCTTGCCAGGTCCTGGCACCGTGCTCTCTGGGGCTCAAGTGGGGCAACGCTCTCATAGCTGTCCTGGCCCCCTCAGGACAGAGATGTGACTTGCCAGAGGAACATGAGGGCTCCAGAGAAGCCACCCCTTCAATGAAAGTACAGTCATGGCCCTGGAGGATAAAAATACAAGTGTAAAGAAGCAACACAGCAAAGGCAACTTTAGCAGTGAAAACTTGAAGCATGAACCACAAAGCTTTTCCCTTTCCTCACATGAAAAGAAAAGGTATTAGTTACTCACATAAAATATTCCTCTTAGGACAGCACATGTTTAAAATCATGGGTTTTTGTGTGTTTATGTGTTTTTTTGCTTCTGCCCACTGTTTTGAAAAATGGAAGTATTTATTTGCTCAACAGTAACAGATATGGAGCTTGCCTGAGTGTTCAGTTGATGGAATAATGATTCTTGTCTCAAAAAATACTTTTTAAATTCAGCTCATTTAAAATTTTTTTCTTTCTGCTTCAGTGGCTTGATTAATAAACGGTGAAGTTACAAATGGGAAGCAAACCCTACCTTCAGCGCTCTTGTCAACAATTTTGAATGAACAGAACATTGGGTTCCCGCAGCACACGCTCTCCACAGGGGAAACTGAGGTGCAGTGGCCTGTGGAAGTGTTCAGTCCGGATTCATCTTCAGGCTTCTGAGCCTCAGCACTGCAGACATTTGGGTCTGATCATTCTTTGCTAGGGCCAAGGAGGCTGGCCTGTGCTTTGTAGGGTGTTTGGCAGCATCTCTGGCCTCTACCCACTAGATGCCTGTAGCACCCTGACCCCAAATGTGGCATTCAGACATGTCTCCATATCCGGACTCCAGACTTTGTCCAGTGTCCCCTGGTAGGCAGAATCACCCCCAGTTGAGAAACACTGCTCTAGATGGTACTGAGGGTTGGGAATTTTAAATCAAGACATTTATTTTTAAAATCATCAGACATGGTAGAATGTGCTTCTTATTTATTTCCTTGTTTGTTTTTTGCTAAAAGTTTTGGTAAAACCACTTTGCTGTTAGCACAGGGTTTGCTTTAGTAACTGTTGTCACATTATAACAAGGAGCAGTATCCAGTGCTATAATTACATGTTCATCACTAGGCCCTGCTCTTAGTTGTCTCCTACCCAAAGACGACCATAAATAGACCATAGATCCTCTGTGACAATCTTTCCCCTTGGATTATTGTGTTGGCCACCAAAAAACATGGCTGGTTGGATTTATTGTAGATTATAACTATTCCATTCTTCTCAAGGGTATTTGGACATGCAGATTAGCATGGAAAGCAATATATGGTTTGAGATTCTTAAAGTTTATTTGGGATCAACATTTTCAGTTCTGCACCAACATTATCACTTCCAGAAGGGCTGGCTGGGAAGAATTATGAGAAGTTTCAGTGTCTTATTTGATCAGCTAATCTAATTATAAACTAATCACACAGCCTGTGGTAAAACCTGCTTGCAGAGACTTTCCATTTCATGGATATTTGTTTTCTGGTTTCCTTTCTTCACCAAATAGTGTAGGATCCTCCCCTTTTATTTTTGGCAAATCTGCCTCTTATTTTTAGGGACCCTGTGTTTCCTGGAAACCAGTACAAGACACTACGTTTTGTATCACAGGTACCCGAGGCTTCCATTCATCTCTCATACTCTGCTTACTTAGTTCTCTGTTTATACTTCTTTGGGAAAATCAAACCATTTGTCACAGGATCACTATAGATGACTTCCATAGGTTTTTCTTAAGATTGCCTAGCTATTTGTTTTAGAAGGCCCCAAAGACCCTTTAACATCTGCCTTCGTGGTGAAAAAGGCAGCCGTGAGAGGCGCCACCACTTTGGCACTGCCACGTTCCTGTCTGGTGCCCACCTAAGACAGACCTCAATTTGAATCTTGGGGAAGGACTGCTTCTAGTAAAAGTTAATCTCCTTTTCAAGTTGGTATGTATCAGTGTAACAGGATGCCTGGAAGGTAGTGATTTTGTGCTTGTTTGTTTTGTGTGTTTAAAACAAAAATATTTGTAAGAAATGATAGACAACAGAGCATAGCATAGCATGTTACTGTAGACGCCTAAGAGTTGTGTATCAGTGTAACAGGATGCCTGGAAGGTAGTGATTTTGTGCTTGTTTGTTTTGTGTGTTTAAAACAAAAATTTTTGTAAGAAATGATAGACAACAGAGCATAGCATAGCATGTTACTGTAGACGCCTAAGAGTTCTTAAAAAGAAATACTGGTCAATCGACACGTCACTGTATGCTGGAATTCCCAGTTGTAGAGTTCCAAAGTCAGTCTTTACCCAGGTTACAGAGGTTTATTAGGCTTTATATTTGGTTTTGAAAGTGAGTGCTTGTTGTGTGGAGGTGAGATTTAGCAGACTCAGCTACACTGCTCCCGAGACGAGGAACGTCAGCCCCTTCTCTGCAGCATCAGACCCTTCTGCATTCTTGTTCTTTGCTTCATTCTTGCTGCTCACTGTGTTCCATGCCCACTCCAGCACAGATGGTCTTGAACCTAGCAGGTCAGCCTCAGTTTCTGAGGTCTTGAGGCATTACAAGGTATAGTTATTGGAAGTGTGGGAATAAATGCATCCTTTCAAATTCTTCTAAGGTCAGCTTTCAGCTTTCATTCTGGCTACGTTGAGTTTTGCCATGTAATTAATGCCTCTGTGTCCTGAGGGGCAGAATTGCTTTGATGTTGACAGATTGGCCCCGTTTGAGGGGTTTGTCTTTGGCAACTCAGGATCCATGAAGGGCGGTGACGTGGGTGAAACTGGCCAAGACTTTCAGACAGACTTGTGTCCAGGCTCTTGAGAAGGCCCTTTTGGCTTCTGTTCTGGGACCAGAAGTTTGATGTGTGCTGGCATCACAACCCAGGTACTTCTTAGTTAGTTTCTCTTGCTTTTTGTTTGGGTTTTGTTTTGGAGACAGGTTTCAGCTTCAGGAAAGCAGGACCAATAGGCATTTGTGGTTCTGTGTTCACTGTCTGCAAGAGCCTCCTGGCTGTTCATTACCCCCAGACAATGCCACAGTTTCCTGGGCCTGCTGCCAGGGTGGGCCTTCATCTCTGCCCCATCTCCTGTTGCTCCTCTGAGCCTGGCTTCTTTGCAGTCACTGTGTCAGCAGTCCTAGCTGTCCTTCAAAACCTGCCCCTTCCATGGAGTCTTCTCTGATCTCTCATGTAACATTGCTGGCCTGAAACATCTGTGTCTTTTGAATTCCCATGGCACATTCATGGTGTTTCCCCCTCGGCACTTCCCACAGTCCACCTTGTCACTACTGGGCATGACATCTGCTGACAGACAAAAGGCTGGCCCTGAAGCAGCTCCCTTCACCCACATCTTCCTTTGCCCCAGAAGAGGCATGGAGTGGGTCAGTGATGTGAATTACAAATGTCATTTACCAAAGAGCTATTGACACACACTGATACTTCATTTGACGAGAATCATAAGTCTTCGAGGTTTCTTCTGTCTAGGCACATTGTCGGTGTTTCCGGCTCATAAACCTGGCAGCTTGGCCCTTTTACCTGCCAGTTTTGTCCAGAAAGATCATCCACAAGGAGAAATGTCTGAATAACTGGCACAGAAACTTAGTTTAAGTGAAGTGTGCCAGTAAATTTGAATCAAATTTTCTTTCTTAAACTCCAAACGAAACCAAATCTTTGTGAGTTTGCTTGTTTTAAAGAAATATTTAATGAGCTACATTTAAATCAAGAATATCAAGTAGCTTCTGAAATTATAAAATAGAAGATGAAAAGTATTTTCCTGAACTGAACCAAACCAGAATGAAAGGGCGATCCTGAGCCCCGAGGAGCCCCTCTCCAAGCCTTCCTTGAAAGTTACTCTGCATTTGATTACAGCCCTTCAGCCGCTCCAAAGGGCTTCCCCTGCAGCCTCTGCCAGTCTTGTTTGCAATTGCCTGTCAGTTTTCTTTGCAGGGTAAGCCTTCTGTACCCTATGCCAGCAGCCTGATCAGGTCCTTGGTAAGGTTTGAAATGGCAACGTAAAGGAGTTTGTGAGAGGCGAAACCTTTTGTGCGATCTAACTTCACCTTCATAGATGGTGGGACAGGGTCAGACCTCGGAAGCACCCCATTGCTGTGGATAACCAGGGAACTGCTAGGTTTGGAAGCTTGAGCCCTGTCTGCATAACCAGCCCTGGTCAGGATCTTCATGGCCCCTGCCCATCTCCTCAACAGCACCCCATTGCTGTGGATAACCAGGGAACTGCTAGGTTTGGAAGCCTGAGCCCTGTCTGCATAACCAGCCCTGGTCAGGATCTTCATGGCCCCTGCCCATCTCCTCAAGAGGCAGGCAGCCATGCTGACCATGATGTTCATGTTCAGGCCTTTGTGTTATCACAAAACTTGTAGAATGTACTCTGAGTCTCCTGACATAGGAAAACAGTCAGTTGCTCATAATAATTCAATGTTGTTTCCTCCCCTAGTTAAAATGTGCACAATATTGGCCACAAAAAGAAGAAAAAGAAATGATCTTTGAAGACACAAATTTGAAATTGACATTGATCTCTGAAGATATCAAGTCATATTATACAGTACGACAACTAGAATTGGAAAACCTTACAGTAAGTATGGCATGTGCTCAAGTACTTCAGATGGTTACTGGTCGCTGTACCTCTTCCCTTGGGTGATGTTATCTAATGCCAGCATTCCTAGGTTTTGTCTGCCCTGAGCAAGATGTGGTTTCAGCACTATGTTGAGCACAGCTTATTTGTGTGCTTACCAAGTGACCAGGAGTCCCTTGGGAGGGGGGAGGTCTCATGCCTCTTTCTCCACAGAGCTTGCTCTTTAACTTTTAACACTAGTTAACACCAGTTCTTAGGGAAAAGGGCGTTTCTTACCTAAAAATGATCTATTCCTGCCTGTGTGACTATGGAGGGACTGAAGTGGTGGCCTGCAAGTCGAATGCCAGTGGAGTATGCTGCCTTCTCCATGGTCCTCAGCCTTTTGTCTGAAGTGAGGGAAGAAGAGCCTTCTCGTTGCTGACTCCAGTTTCATAGCTAGTGGATGTTTTCTAGGCTAGCTCTTGGGTTTATTTGCGGTGGGAAGACTTTATAACACCAGCTGCTTGTTGTTGCTAAAAGGTGGTCTTGGAACATGGCAAGGTACTGCGCTAAGAAGCACCGCCACAGAAGGCCCTGCCCCAGGGGACTCAGAATTCACCCAGAGCCTTAATGCTGAGGAATCCATGCCAGTACTGGGAACAGTAGAAGGGAGCTGGAGGCAGCAGCTGAGGACAGTGTGAAACACGGTGGTCAGCCACTAGCTTCTGGAAGCAGACTGTCTGGAGATGAATCTTGGCCTCGCCCTATCAGACTGTCGCTCTTGGAGCAAGGGACATCACCTCTCATGCTGTCTCAGTGTCCTCTTCTCCCAAACTAGGTTTTGTTAGGGTTCTCGAGGCCATATAGGAGAAGGGTCAGTAATGCAGGTGGAGTAGCACAGGATTGTCCTGGAGCAGTCCCCAGTAACAGTCTAAAGGGAAGGTGGGGGTGATGAGACCACATGGAGGGGCTCGCTGAGCTGTGTGGAAGGGTAATGCTGAAGGCCTCTGTGTTAACTCACATCTTAGCTTTTCAAATCCTGCTTTATAGTCACCGTGGCTCCTGTTGGTCAATTAACAGTTTTGAAGTAAGATCTAGAACTTAGCACAGGTTACGGGGAAGTAAAGAGGAGGTTAAAGCCACGTGTCTCCTGGGGAGTGCAGTGTGCAGCTGCCCCGAGCACTGTCTGCTTGGCTGTGGGGGTGCAGGAGCCACCAGCCTGCAGTGGCTGCATCCAGGGGCTCTGAGGGTGTGATTGATGGAGGAGTCTCAGGAATAATGTTGGAATGTGCCTGGAGGATTATGTAGTGACTTCTTTTTAATGCTTTTTAGCATCTGTGAGCCTGACATTAAGAGTGACTTCTGGTAAACTCTGAAGAAAATTTTCCTGCTTGTTGAGGGAAACTGAATTTAGACAGAGCACAAGAGGCTTGTGCTTTTTGTTTGGCGGAGCTCCTAGGTTTTAATGTTAGGATCTGTTTGCTCCAACAGACTTTGTTTTTAAAGTCTTTTCTCAGCCATGCGGGTCTGTTCAAGGACAGACCTAGAATGAAATCCTCGTGAAAGAGGTGGGCAGGTGTGAGTGAGGGTGTCAAAAGGGGTATTCTACACATTTTTAAGGATTAAAAGAAAACTTACTTTTGGCATGCTTTCTTCTTATTCAGTATTTTGAATGTTAAGTCCTTTTCTTTCCCCCCAGAGTAGAAAAAATATTTCTCTTTAATGACTTAAAATTATTTGGAGATCATTTTCAAGGGAGGAAAGAATGGAATTGCTTAGAGGGATTGTAGAAATTATCCTAATGTATGCAGATTGCTGCCAAATCTGTAGAAGATACCAATGTATTTAATAGCTGGGCAGGGTTAAATATGTATTCCTTGTCATGTGTTTTCATTGCAGTAGGAAGTCGTGGTAACTATGCTGTGAGCTCTGTGAAGGCAAGGGGCTCTCCTAGACTTCTCCGTGCCTGGCACGGTGGCTGGCACATGGTTGGCATGTTGTGGACATTGGCCAAATGTGGGTCTCTGGCCTGAAGCATTTCGCCATCAGCTGTTGTCCAGTGGCCCAGGCATTGTCCTGATGCTCGGTGCCATGCAGCTGGGGGACCCTCAAGGCTAGTGTGATTCCTTTATATAGCCTTCTTCCCACTCCCGAGTTAGGAGACTTGTATCAAGGGACCCTTACCTTCTCAAGGGCCGTGAGCACTCTCCTCCTACTGAGAACTACCTTTTGATCATGGGGCTTGAGGAAGGAGCAGAGCTGAGGCCATTCTTTCTGCTCCACCAGGGCACACCGGGCCACGGGGAAAGATACTTTGGGATAAGAACCAGAGTTCTCCTTTCAAAAGTTTCTGCAGCAGCCTCTGAACATGGGCTATCTGACTCCAAACCTCAACCTCCCAATATGGAAAGGGGAGCAGTGGGAATCCATTCATACCTCGAGACATTGCAGGGAGAGTTCAGCAAGCTCACGGGCACAGGACTAGGACACCTGCTGAGTGCTCCTGCAGTGTCCTCATCCTCATCAGCCTGTCGAGCGACGGTGCAGCCACCAGTCTTTGGAGACCAAGGTGGTTGCCTTTTTCTCTAAAAGGACAATCCTCTGAAACTCCCAGATAGTCTTGAAAAGTCCTGAGTTATCCAGAGCTATTGTCCCACACGTGCAGCTGCTTTTTCGTCCTTTCACACACAGACCCCCGGTGCTTTATGACAAGATTATCGTGGGTGGCAATGCAGTGTCATTGTGACTTGTGAGACAGAGAGAAACTACCTGTAACCGTGTAGACAGTGGAAGTGATAGGGACACTGGAGAAAAGAGGTGGGGAACTCTTTTCCCACCTTTCTTACCTTTACACTGAAGTCTAAGCAGGAGCATCTACAGGTTCAGTAACGAGCACAGGGTGCTTGGCAATTGTTGACTGGGTGCATGGACCCTAGGAGAAAAGCTGAGAAGTGACATTTCTCTTAGAGCTATGTGAATGGAAAGTACATTGTGTGTACTTGGAATTATGATTTCTGTACAGACGGTTCTCTTGGAAGCATCATGAGTATTTTTCTCTTCCAGACTCAAGAAACTCGAGAGATCTTACATTTCCACTATACCACATGGCCTGACTTTGGAGTCCCTGAATCTCCGGCCTCATTCCTGAACTTTCTTTTTAAAGTCCGAGAGTCAGGGTCACTCAGCGTGGAGCATGGCCCTATTGTGGTGCACTGCAGTGCCGGCATCGGCAGGTCGGGGACCTTCTGTCTGGCTGACACCTGCCTCTTGCTGGTAAGGAGGCCCTTGCAGACACCCAGGAAGAGAAGGAAACATGTTGGAACCCCTGTCTTGGCCTGGCCACATCTCCTCTGTTACTGTCACTGCAAGTGCGTTTCCTCAGGCAGCTGACCAGCTTTGACCTTTCCTTTGTAACAACTTCTCCCCTGTGAAAGTAGCTTTTCCCTAAATAGCTTTGTTTGCAGGGATGCTTCTAATTTTAACATAGAATCCAGGTAGAGTCTAAGTATCCCCTTCTCTCTCATTCTTAACTCTTTCAAACGTGTGCTCAAATGGTTCCGATTTTGTTGCATTTTCTCATATTTTTCTAGAATTCCTCTGCCTACTTTGCTGTGATTTTTTTCTAAGTAGAAACTGGAGCACTGCTCTCCAGAAACATGGCAAATCACATTGCACTTGAGAGTTGGAGCTGGCTGAATTGCGTCTCCTCTCTGACTTTCAGATGGACAAAAGGAAAGACCCTTCCTCTGTTGATATCAAGAAAGTGCTGTTAGAAATGAGGAAATTTCGGATGGGACTGATCCAGACGGCGGACCAGCTGCGTTTCTCCTACCTAGCTGTGATCGAAGGTGCCAAATTCATCATGGGAGACTCTTCAGTGCAGGTCAGCATTGCTTTTACTTTAATCCAAGTGTGATTATTTTAAATGTTTTCTTCGAAGGAGGCTGTTGTAAACATTCATACTGCCAGGCAGCAGAGGAAATAGCTACCCTTTGTGTTTAAAATAGCTAGAAAGTTGTCAAAATGTTCACCATGTTCCAATTTCTGCCTTTGAGGTGCTCACATAGAGATCATTGATAGGAAGAATAGACTTTATTTTCAAAAGATTTTTTCTTACAAGTATATAGCAGGAGACCCAAAGAATCCAACAGCCCCTTGCCAAGCCGTCCGTGTGCTCACTTAAATAGGAGTGTATTTCCTGACAAACCAACCCAAAGTGAACATTCATGGGGCTTCCTCTTGCTGCTCTTTCAAGGACCAGTGGAAGGAGCTCTCCCACGAGGACCTGGAACCCCCACCTGAGCATGTCCCCCCACCTCCCCGGCCACCCAAACGAATCCTGGAGCCACACAATGGGAAATGCAAGGAGTTCTTCCCAAACCACCAGTGGGTAAAGGATGAGACAGAGGAGGATAAAGATGGCTTCATCAAGGAAGAAACCAGAACCCTCTTAAATGTCCCTTACCACATGGAAAGGTAATATGAGAGGGTCCTGGCTTGTAGGGGGCAAGGGGAAATGACTTGACTGTTCCAGAAACATGTGTTGGTAGTGGAACCCTATGGACTCAGCCTCCTCTTGGCATGCAGCACTTCCACATCCTTGGGAAATGGGGCTCCTGGGTCAGAGCTGCTCCTCTCCTGGCTGGACGAGGCATGAGATTGGGCACAGTGTGACCCTAGGAAGTGAATGACTTCAGTAGGGTTCTAGTGCCACCTGGTGGTGCTCATTAGAATCAGGCTTGGTACAACCAAGTAGCATCTGTCTGCCCAGTGACACGACAGTGCTCTCCCCCAGGCTTCCAGCAGTCCTGAAATGTGATATCCAGTTTCCACCATGTACCGTCAGTCCCCACAGTGGTCCTTTGGGGAACTTAACCTTTTCATGTAGTCTTGATTAAATTAATTACCATTTTGCTTCTTTACAGTTTGATAAACACTACTGAGTACCTATTAATGTATATAGAATACTGAGATAACTAGAACATGTACCCTGGTCTATGTTCTAGACTGTCTTCTTGGGAAAGATGCAGACCCAAAGTATAGTGTGATGGGAACCCATGGACAGTGATTTGATAGAGGCACATGTCGAGATGGTCAAGAAAAGCTGCCTGTAGCAAGTGGCACTGCATGGAAGCTTGCAGAATGAATAGGAGTTAGCGCAAGCCCGAGACTACTGGTGGCAGTGTCATTGGGTACCTCCTTTTTGGGGGGAAGTTTTAAGATGTATACACACTTTGATTCAGCAGTTGTATACATCTAGAAATGGATCCTGCAGCAATTCTCAAAGAATTGTGCAAAGATATGTATGGGTAGTTGTGGTATCATTTGTAAAAGTGTAAAATTAGAAAGTAGCTGATAAATCCAGGGATTAGCTAAATCATGCTTTCTCCCTGTGTTGGGATATTGTGCAGCTGCTAAAGAATGAGATGTGGGTGTACGGATGTGGCCAGATATTGGAGTTGCAGTAGAAGAGAAAGCAAGGTACACAACAGTGTGTATACCAGTGGGTCCTCCAGCTGAATTGATCCTATCAGTGATCAATTACTCAGGCATCTTGCTGTCCCTACCCTGACTGTGGGTGCTGCCTGAGGTACCTGGGCAGTGGGGGGTGACCAGTGGACTCCAACTTGAGGTCTGCCCTGCCTGGCTGGCCCTTCCTCCAAGCACAGGGGCTGGCTGGCTGGCATGGGTCAATACCACCATGCTCTGTCTACATATGAGTTGTATTTTCGTAGAATTCCTCCCATAATAATAGCATCCTTGCCATCCATCTTTCCCAGTGTGAGTGACCCATCTCTGCCCCTCTGATTCCTCAGCATGAGTCAAGACACTGAAGTTAGAAGTCGGATTGTTGGGGGAAGTCTCCGAGGCACCCAGGCTGCTCTCCCTGCCAAGGGGGAGCCGTCACCACCCAAGGAGGAGGAGGACCACACACTGACCCACTGGAAGCCCTTCCTGGTCAACATGTGCATGGCCACAGTCCTCACGGCTGGCGCGTACCTCTGCTACAGGGTATGTTTTCATTGACAGACGTGCTGGCGAGATGCGCGCGTGCAGAGAGCACTGGCCGCTAGCCTGGTGTTAGGATTCAGTTCTGTGGCGCATTTGAGCCAGTCTCAGAAGAAACAGATCAAAGGTTTTTAAAGTCTGGAACTATGGAAGGGCTAACAAGAGAACTGAGGATTGATGCACTGGGGTTTTAAGGAGGCCTGTGGTCCCAAGAACATATGAGTCTAATCTCAGGGCCTTAAGCTATTCAGGAATAAGTAGAGAAAATGCCAAATATGTTTCTCTCTCTCTCTTTTTTTTTTTTGTTCATTTGTTTTGGAAAAAAGAAATAGAATTACAACACATTGTTGTTTTTAACCTTTATGAAAAGCAGCTTTTTGTTATTTCTGGGGGAAAAAAGACTAGGCACTTATGAAACGTATTTGTACCCTTAAGTGGTGTAATCAGATACACATTTTATATTTGATTTCCCAGGGAAAGAATCCCAAACTTTTACGAATGTAAACTCCCTTGAAGAGGAGGGTTAGGCCACTGTCGTGCTCGGGCACTCCCTTGGCTGTGTGCACACTGAGCCTGGACAGTGCCTACAGCCTTTCCCATTTTAAGAAGAAAAACAAAAAAGACCATCTCTAGAAAACAGAACCTGGCTTCTGCTTTTGCTCAGGGTGTCCCCTCTAGTTTTCCATCATTCATTTCTCCATCGATCCCTCCTGTGACAGCCATCTCACTCATGCACCAGCCCTCATCACCCCATCCCCGCAGATGGGTCAGAGGTTCACTACAGCATGGCCACCAGCATTTCACCCCACTGCTGAGATCCAGAGGAGTGATTTCCACTTCGTTTGGCAAATAGGTGCCATTTTAGTAGAAATCCACCCATTAGAAGTGTGTTGCTGTTAAAGTAAGGGGAAGAGAGAGGATTAGCCTCAGTCATAGAAATCACCTCACAAGACTTCTGTCGTCATCTTAAATATTTTACTTCTTTCCAGGTAACCATCTTTGAGAGCATCAGATGGTTTAGCAAAATGCCAACAAGTTTTTCCTTAGGGGTGATTTTTGGGGAGGGGACTATTATAAAAATAAATCCAAAACCCCCTTCACTGGTGGCTGCCTCAAAGGTTGGAGTTACCAGGGGGTTGGCCGGGGTCATGCATGAGTCAACAGCTCTGCGAGTGTGGGTCTGGGCTCATCTGAAATGTTTGGTTTCATTCCAGTTCCTGTTCAACAGCAACACATAACCTGACCCTCCTTCACTTCACCTCCACCCACTGTCCGCCTCTGCTCGCAGAGCCCGCGCCCGACTAGCAGGCATGCCGTGGTAGGTAAGGGCCGACGGACAGCGTAGAGGGCCGTGCCCCGGATGGACGTTGGTTCTGCACTAAGACCTACCCCCCACCCCTCGGGCTGTGTGTCTCACCCTCATCCTTTTACTTTTCCCCTCCTCCTCTTTCCTCTGAGTATCAAATCCACAACCCATTTTTTGAGGAGAGCAGAGGGGAGCACCGTGCTGTGGTACCGAGGGAAGGTGGCCCATGCCGGTCTCGGGGCTCACCCCCCATGTGCTCCCTCACGGTGCATCCCAGTGCGTCCCAGGCGGAAGGCACACTGACATCCTCCCCATAAGCCACTGTGGCATCTGCATAGAGTAAGCCTCTCCACTCCATATTTATTTTTAATTTTTTTTCCCTCAAAGGTGTCCATAGTGCACTAGCATTTTCTTAAACCAATAATGTATTAAAATTTTTTGATGTCAGCCTTGCATCAAGGGCTTATCAAAAAGTACAATAATAAATCCTCAGGTAGTACTGGGAACGTAAGCCTTTGCCATGAGCCTGCTGCGTCAGACCAGTACTGGGAAGGAGGACGGTTGTAAGCAGTCATTATTTAGTGATATTGTGGGTAATGTGAGAAGATAGAACAATGGTCTAATATATAATGAATACTTGGGTATTTAATAAGATACACGATGTGAGATTACTTTGTCCCAGTTATTCTCCTCCCCTGTTATCTACTAGAACCTTGTTCTCAATCACCACTTTCCTTGTGTGTATTAGAATGCATGTAAGGTCTTTTTGTGTCCTGATGAGATACCATGTGCTTGAAATGAGAAACTTAGATTTCTGCTTACTAATGTGCCCCCATGTACAAGTCCAATCTACCTTTGCATGATCTGATCATTACGTGGCTGTGGTTCTTAAGGCTGTTGCTGAAATCATTGCCGTTCAGCAATAGAGTGATGTTTTCCAGTAACAGATATTCGCCTAATTCCTGGCATGACACTCTGGTGACTTCCTGGTGTGACCCGGCCTGTCCTGGTCCAGCTGGGTCCCACTGTAACTCAGACATTCCAAGGGTATGGGAAGCCATATTCACACCTCATGCTCTGGATGTTTAGGCAAGCAGGGTCCCCCCACACATTTGGGGTCAGCCTCCACTGTTCCAGGTTCACACTCTTCTTGAGCAGACAGTGATTTGGAAGCAAGGCAACTGTTAGAAACCACACTTCTTGAAACAACTGGGGTGACCGTCCCCTAGAGTCAGCCTGCTGCCGTCTCCATCCAGGTTGGCCTTGCTGAGAGAGGTGCGTCTGCCCCACCCTTGAACCCTGTGGGGACTGATGGTGCTCACGACTCTTCCTTCGAGGGGAACTTCAGGTCTCCACATTAAGGGGCTTTTTAAACAAGAAACAAAAGGCAGCCATCACTCCGGAGCTGCTCTCTTGCCAGCATTTCACATTTTGCCTTTCACGTGGCAGAAGCCAGTGCAGAGACATTCTGCAGTGGGGACGTTTGAGCCATGCTGAGGTGTGGGTAAGGTTTAGGTGCCAGGCAGTAAGCATTTTTGAGTTGGGCTTGTTTTTTTTTTTTTTTGAAAAAAAGTCCTGTATATGTATGTAGTAGTTTGGGTGTGTATATATAGTAGCATTTCAAAATGGATGTACTGGTTTAACCTCCTATCCTTGGAAAACAGATGGCTCTCCATCTTGTTACGCATATGTTAGAGAGGTAGCGAGCTGCTCTGCTATATGCCTTAAGCCAATATTTACTCATCAGGTCATTATTTTTTACAATGGCCATGGAAAAACCATTTTTACAAAAATAAAAACAAACGAAAAAAAGCAAGGTGTTTTGGTATAATACCTTTTCAGGTGTGTGTACATGGATGCATGACGGGGTGGGGGTGGGGGGCATCTCAGGGTCTTCTGTGACCTCACAGAACTGTCAAACTGTATAGTTTTCCAACTTGCCACATAAATGATGGGTTTGCATTTTAGTTGCAACAATAAAATTTTTTTTTTCTAAAGAACATGGATTTGGGGTGTTTCCCTTTTCTTTGCCTAATGGACCTAAACCAGGATGGGTAACTCCTTTTTCTTTCCATCCCTGCTGATGTGAAACAGATGTTGTCAATCAAGTGGGGTTAGAATTTCCACATCTAGGAATTAAGACAGCTTCCTGGAGTTGTGAGTGCCATTGCGCTGGGAAAACTCCTTACTAGTGAGCTTATTTAACACTGCAGGCCTCAACCCAAAACAAAAAGAAACACCCACCCTTTGGATGTATGAGGCCTGCTCTTGGATAACTGAACAGATGTACAGAAGTTTGAAGAACTGTTCTACCTTCACAACCATGTCCCTTAGCCAGTTGCCTGTAAGATACAGTGGTTACCACATCTCAGTACATCCCTACAGTCACATTTGATGTAGAATTGACCTAGAAATAAGAATGAGATACAAAAAAATTAGTATAGTCTCTCTTCTGTGTACAAAATTAAACAATGTAAATCCCCCAAAGTGAGTTTTTGACTTTTTGAAGACTTGCAAAATACCGCAAAAATAATACAAAAATTGCCTCATATTCTTCAAGATTTCATGACTGTTTCAAAGCTGGCTGCAGAGTAAACAGTCCATGCTGTGGCCTCCCAGTAGGGCCCACAGGACTGGGAAACAAATACAGGTTGTGGTCACGTGGCCAAGAGACTCAGATGACAGTGTCGCACCCACTGGCCCACTTTGTTTCAGGTATAAAACATGGCATCTAAGCTTTCAAGAAGTAGAATGTCAGCATGAAAAAAATATCTAAATTTATAACTTTGGAACAGATACCAGGTGGGGCCAAAGGCCATGCCACAGGTTGTCCACACAGGGAAAAGACATGCGGGGAGCCTTCGAGAGCATGTGGAGAATCTCAGCATCCAGCAGAGCACAGCGCTTGAGGTCACCCTCCTTTACACGTCCGACACCACACACGGTGGGAGTTTCACAGTGGGAGAGAGCACTACAGGACAGCAAGGGTGACTTTCCCCAGTAGGTTGTTTGGAGAAACCACCACTGTGTACTTTTTTGGGTGAAGTGATATACCAATTAAAATAGTTTAATTGAAACTTCAGAAAATTAAACATGAACAAGGCAAATAAATACTAAGTTAAATCAAAAGAAAAAAACAAAATATGTACAGGAAGTTTAAGGGAGAATGTTTAAGTTACAAAGTTCTCTAATGCCATTGTTGATAGAACATTTAAACCCCAGGTTATCTCTACATTACTAATACAGAGACATCTCAGGACATGGTGTTTTGTTTTGCTTTTATGTAGTAGACTTAAATAGGAAACTAATTCTCTTTCTTTAAAACAACATGAACTTCAGTGAAATCTTCCTTCAAAATAGCTGATTGATTCTGGAACAGTTTATTTAATAGGCCCTAGGTTGACTTGTTTCACAAGTTGGATTTCATTTTGATTTGTATGGTTTTACTGCCTGTGACACTCAGGCCCCTTGGCTGATGTATCTTCTTTCCTTTGCGCTGTTGAACATTGTGAAAATAAGGTCCTGGGCAGCCGGCTGCTGTCAAGCTCCACTGGCATTTGGGCTGCAGCTCACATTAAGAGTGTGGGTCATCGAAACCCTGGCTCTGAGCCTTCCCACCTTCCTCAGCTTATCGAGGTGACAGCCGGCTGCTGTTGAAATGACTTGAGCCACTGCAGTCATTCATTAGCACGGCCAATTGGCTGGCCTGTCGGCCTCCTCAATCCCAGTATTTGTTGAACCAGAAGTGCTGAGCCAGCTGATGTGCAGGGAGACCTCAAGCTCCGCACACTCGTCTTCGAGCCTTTTATTCAGGGCCTCAACTTGCCTGGCCTTCGCCCCTTGGTAGCGTGGCTGGCTGCCACGCCCAGCCTGGGGAAGGTCAGACAGGTTTCCAAAGCCAAGAGTTGAGTGCTCATTTGTGACCGTGCAGACTTCGAAGTGCTGTGCATCACCTTTTCCTGCTTTTGTACAAAGCTCCACTTGTGCCCTGGGGCTTTGTGAGAGGTCCAGAGCCTCAGGCAACAGGCAGCCTCACACTTCTGGGGAAGCACGTGTGCCCCACCCAAAGCTCAGGTGCTATGTTGAGGCTGGGCAGCAGCAAAAAACAGGACACTGGATTTGACCTCATGAGCCCTGGCTTTTTAAAATACTGTGATTTCCACATCTGCCTCCTGGCAAAAGACTTCTCTTTGTTCTGAGCAAAGTTTGTCCATTTTCTCAAAAGCTAAGCGTCCTTTTTCACCTGAAATATCAAAGTAGTCCGTCACTGGTTTGTCTCCCACCTCAGTGTTTCCTACTCTGCCAGACCAAGATGGCCTTAGTACTTACTGACATGGGAGTATCTAGTGTCTCTAAATGGGCAGGGGTTGTTACAACACCAAGGTCAAGGGTTTGGATCCCTATACCAGCCAGCCACCAATTGTGGGCAGGGGCAGGAGGGCTTGGGGAGCTACCACCTGGCAACTCGCATGGGCTGAGGTCTTTGCCGCACTCCATCTATGACAGAGTCTGCTGAGTTGTAGCCCTGTCTTCTCTGGCTGTCATTCACTGAGGATCATAAATGGAAGTTTAAGAAGACAGTGAAACATTTCCTGCCACCCCAGCCATTAAGGAAACCTGCCTTGGCCGGATGCAGTAAAGGTGGAAGTTGACTGTGCACCAGGGATGCTCATGGTGCCATCCCAGGCGCTGTTTTCCCCATGGTGAGAGCTGGGCTTGGCCTCTCCCACATCTAAGGACCCTGGGCAACCCACTGGACTGCACACCACGTGTGACGCTCTACTTTACCAAATGACAGTGTGGTTTCCCGGGCCACTGCACGCACAGCCTCCAGGTCAGACTGGCACAGGCTAGCGATCTGATCAATGCTTTCAATGCCCTGTTTGAGGTTAGGAGAGAAAGGGTCCATTATGGAATGTTTTCAGTAGGAGGTAGGATCCACTTTTATCAGCCCTGCAGGACCAGCCACTTCCTTTTCTTAGGGCTTCCAGGTTTCTTAGGCACTTGTGGCCTCAGATTTGGTAGAAGTGCCTTTGGACTTTGGAAGCCTCTCATCTTTCAGTCCTGACACCTGCTAGCAAACCAGGCCATTAACAGAACTTGTCTTTGTAGATGCCTTCTGAAAGACCCGAATTGAAAATGAGAAGACCTGCTGCCTTCTGGACCTTTCTACCTCCTCCCAGCACTCCTCCAGGGCAGCCTATGCCAGGAGAATCAGGGCCCGATTCAAACACGTGCCTAGGGGTGTGCTTCTATAGGCGAAGGACTGGCGTGCATCGCAGCGCCCTCTGCTGGGTACCCTGCCCTCTCGCTGGTTTTCTGATTATGACCAGGTGCTCTTCCTAGAATTTCCTGTTGACTCCTTTCCCAGAATGGATAGGGTGAGCAAGTTAGTCTGTGTTGAACTATCATTTAGCAAATGAGCAATGATGTTTTAGAATGAGAATTCCAAACGCAGGTGAGGTTGCGGTAAAGCAAGCATCCCCTCACATCCTCGGGAGTGTAGATGAGTGGGTTCCATCAAAAGTCTCAAAAACGCTCATATTCTCTGGCCCTAGAGTGAAACCTGGCGAGTCTAGCTTAAGGAAATAATTCAGAACTCCATGTTTTTTAAAACTTTATGCACAAAGATGCTCATAATAATATTACTTATGATAAAGATGGATGAAAAACCTGCAATGTCTACAATATAAGAGTGGGTGAGTAGGTCAAGTTAAGGTATACATTTGGTAGACACTTCCTAAAGAATTGTAAAGTGCTGCTAGTCTAATACAAAAGTCCTCATTTTGTTCACTGTTTTTAAACTATGTTTAATATGATCAACGATTTTAAATGCTCATACACAACCACAAACAAAAAAAGAAATATACCAAAATGTCAGTGGTAGTTTTCTGTGAAGTACTAGGATGACGGATAACTTTTTTACATCTTTGTATTTTATATTTTTTTTTTTTTTTACAATGAGCTTATTCTACTTAAAATTTTTTTTAATTGATCATTTTAAAGCATATAATCCAAGAGCTCAGAAGTGAGGCCCTGGGGCCACCTGCGACTTCACACAGAGCCAGAGCAAATGTTCGCTAAGCCTTGTGACAGAACCTGTGCTGTCAGAGTCCCTGTTGGTGAAGCTGACGACTGCTGCTCTAAAACCACTTGTTCAGGCGGTGTTTTTTTGTTGGCAGTGATTTGTTTTTCCCCTGTTTTGGTCTCAGTGGAATCGTTTTGAGGTTAACTAACTAACATTAACCACGAGCAGCCTTCTCTATCAGTCCCTAGTGAGGAAACATTCAGCTCACCTTGAGGTGTTTGAGCGCCATGCACGCGGCCTGCTGGAGTTCGGTGTCATTCTCGGTCAGGGCACTGGTGTAGAAGAGCACGGCCTAGGGGGTAAGGTGCCAGGAGTGGCACAGGCAACAGCACGGGGCCAGGGGTCCCAGGTTATCACCCTCCAGATGCTGACCTAAGGCAAGCACTTCCTACCTTTTTCTAAACAAAGTTTAGGATGTGATCTAGTAATCTTTGGGCCAAGTATACACCATCATAAGATGTATACTAGAGTGTTTAATTTAGACCTAAAAAATGATCCCTGGGCTGATGGTAATAAAATGAAAAAAGCTCTTTTTGTCTAATATTTCAGAAACACATTCTTAAACTGCTGTCTGTATTCAATGGTACTTCAGAGAGTTTGTGGAAAAATAGAATTAATAATAATACAAATCTTTTCATGAACTTTTTTTTTTTTTTTAAAGATGACCAGTAAAGGGATCTTAACCCTTGACTTGGTGTTGTCAGCACCACGCTCAGCCAGTGAGCCAACCGGCCATCCCTATATGGGATCCGAACCCATAGCCTTGGTATTATCAGCACCAACTATCTCCCGGGTGAGCCACGGGCTGGCCCTTTTCATGAACTTTTTGAAGAACATTTGTAAAATGCCAAATCAGAGAAATCAGATGTCTGCCTTGGAACAACAAGAATTGAACGTAGGGTGGCCAGTTAGCTCCATTGGTTAGGGTGCAGTGTCATAACACCAAGTCAAGGGTTTGGATCCCTGTACTGGCCAGCCGCAAAAAAAAAAAAAAGAATTGTACATACAGAGGAAGTTCTCTGTAGGCTGAAAACAGGCAAGGCAGTTTTTAAAAGGATTTTTAAAAATTACTTGCTTTTGACACACAACTATTTACAATTCAATAGGATGTCTGGGATTGCTTCAAAATGATATGGGGGGAGTAGATGGCAGAGAACGGGCAGGACTGGCCATGGGTTGATTGTGGTTGGGCTTGCGTGAGTGGTATGTGTGGATTCTGCTGCTCTGCCTACTGTTGTGTGTGTTCAAAAGTCTCCAAATAAAGAAGTTAAAAGTAACCACAAAAGGTATATGTGCTCCAAGAAGGACGGTTAGCAACATAACGAGATTTCCTCTCTGGTCCGGAGCTGAGACCAAAGGTGTAGAGGATGGCCTCAATACCATCCTTCCCCAGCCTGCTCAGGGTCTGGTACCAGGCTGGCCAGTTAGCTCAGCTGGTTAGAACATGGTGTTGATAATACCAAGGTCAAGGTTTGGATCCCTGTTACCAGCCAGCTGCCAAAAAAAGCGGGGGGGTCTGATGCCTTAAGTATATAATAGTCACAAGATCCAAGAACTGAAAAGGCAGAAGGGTGCAATCTCTTGGTATTTAAGTGGACTGAACACAGTGAACCATTACCGTCCAGCCAGGAATATTAATTGGAAGTAAATGAGGATGAACATCAAAACTAAGAAAAACATTCAACGTGCAGGTGACATCTCACACCAAACAGGTATGTTGCTTTAGAAACATCAAGATGAGTGGGGTGGTATGCTTGCAGTGTGTGGTCATATTTATGCCTCAGGTGGCCCGGCAACCCCAGCCCAGATCCCTTCCAAGTTCATGTTTGGCCTCCCCAGAGCATCCCTAAACCAAAGTATCTCCCAGCGAGTGCAGACCCTGTTCACACACTTCTTTGTACTTTTCCTCCCCCCAGCACACCCCTGCAGCCAGGAGGCTGCCACCTGTCCCTGACACCACCGTACCTTTTCCCGGAAGCTTCTGTTCTTGGCTGCGCTGGCCAGGCAAGTGCTGGCTGCCCTGCACACCCGTGGAGGCCCGTCCAGCTGGAGCACTGCCCAGGCTCGTAAGGTCTGGGGCAGGGGCTGGAGCTGGCCCAGCCGCTTCCCCTGCAGCTTCCTGACTGTCTGCACCTGCTGCGTGCAGTGCAGCTCCTCGATGAGCGTTACTGGAAGACAGGGAAGAAGGGGGCCCCAGGGCCCCGCAGATTGGGGTCGAGCAGTACAGCTGTAGGTTTGTTTGACCTCTGCCATTAGCCACAGACAAATCCCAGAGTAAACAGAACAATCACCAAGGCCCAGTCTAGAGTGGTTTCAAGGAGACCTCCTGGAATCTCTAGGAAGGCTTTCTAGCAAGGAATCAAATACACCCCCAAATTAATAAAACCACAGCCCAAACTTCAGGGGCCCTGGCCAGCTGAGCATCACTGTCCTACCCAGCTTTGACCTCTGTTCTGTGCTTTTTAAAGTCACCTTCCCTTGGAGCTGATCTCATCAAGCCCATCAGCTGAACGTGGAACTTCATGAAATCTGGATTCTCAAAAGAACAGCTGGAGTGGAAGGATGCAGTGGTTCTGGTTTATGACCTGAGAAACTGGCTTCCGATGGCAGGGACAGAGCCCTCCATGGATATTCCTTTGCTATACCTGTGTTGCTTTCAGGACCCCTGCCACCCTCCCCAGCCCCTACCTTCCTTGGTGAGCTGGGCGAAGTGCTTCTCCAGGTCGGAGACACTCTGCTTCTGCAGGTAGCTATGAAACTGGAACCAGGTGATGGTCTGTTCTTCGGGGAGCCCAGCTCCAGCTGCAGGGAGCAGCCCACAGCAGCTGACCACCTGCTCCAGGAGCCTGCGGCACACTGGCCAGACAGAGAGGGCCGTTGAGGAGAAGCCCAAGGACAACAGCAAAGCCTGGTCAGTTCTGGTGGCAAGCGGGCGGGGGTCCCTCACTGGAGAGCAGTGTGCTCCAGCTGAGTCAGGCAGGCTCGCCCCACACCGCACCTGAATCTGAATCCCAGAGGCAGGGCCTGGGAATATGCATGCCACTGCCGTCACCCTTCACTTGCTCAACAGAGAAGAATGCTACAGCTCTGCATTCTGGGGAAGAGTCCAGCCAGCATTTCAAGACGGCTTTTTCAGGCCTTGCCTGCCTACCTCCTCATTAGGTTCTTTCTTTACCCCTTTAAGGCTCTGAGGGGAGGCATGGCATGTGTCCCCAGAAAATGCACCAACCCCTAATGTTTGCCTGCAGCTTCAGGGTGTCACAGACAGCCCAGGAGTCCATCTGTGGAGGCCCTTTCTCTCCCTGGTGAAAGGACGAAGACTTGTAATCGAGCTGATTGACATCCCGATTGATGCCATGAAGATACCCGCAGAGGTGAAGAGAGGGCCAAAGTGAGGCTGGTTGTGACGATACTGAAGACCCCAGAGACTCAGCACAGCCTTTCCTGTGCGCTGGGAGGGGAGGGACGCTACCTATCTCCAGTTGTCCTGGGTATTTCCCTCTGACTCTGTGCAGGAACGTTTTCTTGAGCTGGTTCAGTAGAGTCGTGGCGGGGCAGGACAGGACCCCGCCGGGCCCTGTGCACCCTCGCCACAGCTTCAGGCACCCCTTCCTCCGCGTGGCCTGTGGAATGACTGAAAACGCAGGTTCAGAAACCTGAATGGCAGGTGAGAAGAGCAAGTGACAGGAGCCCAAAGATTTCCCTCCACTAGGCCTTGGGAGCTCAGGGATATTAGGGACGGCGTGGCTAAGTGCAGGGTCCCTTCCCTATATTCCCATGTGATACAGAATGAGCAGCTTTGGCTCTGAGCACACACTGGGCTACCAGCTGCAGTCCTCACAACTCAGAGAGGAGCTACTGTCACCAGCCCTCCTTATGATCGGGAAACCTGAGCTTCCCAGAGGGGAGGGTCCATGGGGGCTGGAGGCAGAACTGGGATCACAGTTCCTGTATCTGAGTGCAGGCTTTGTGCCTTGAATGTGGCCTGGGACTACCTCACCGAACCCTATGCAGTGCACTCCCTGTTATACAGATGGAGAGGCCAAGGCTCACAGAGGTGAATCATCTGCCCAGGGTCACACAGCTGACCAAAGAGCACATGCTGCCTACTCCAAGTCTACCCTGCCTCCTTGCTTCCACCCCATAGTGTGTGTCTCTGGTCCCAGCTCAGCCACTGCCCCCACTGTGGGCTCCAGTTAACTTTGGGTGTCCAGAAGGGAGACAAGGCTCCCTGGGCTTTGATCCCCATCACTGTGTGCCATTCGCACGAGCAGCCTGGAGTGGTGGGCAGTTACTCACTCTCTTCAATGCTTGCCGCCTTGCTGACCTTCTCAAAATCAAGGACAGAAAGCGTCTCCAGAACTTGCTTTTGCTGCGCTGCTTCTTCCAGAAGGCATTCCTGGACCATCTTTGACAAATTAGGGGAGGCCAGTTTCTGGGAAGCAGCCCACAATGCTCTAGGTTACCATAGAATGCACTCTGAGGTCAGCCATCATGACTATGGCCCCCACCTGCCCTGTGCCCATCCCTTCTGTCCCAGTGGTAGCTCCCTGACTGTCACCTGGGGATTCCCCCTTCACCAAGGTGGCAGCACTAATAGGATGCAAGTTGAGCTGCCAAGGCCACCTTTGCCACCAGAAGGGGCCAGCCTGCCTGAAAGTGAAATCAACCCACACTGAAGAGAGAGAGAGGAGAGTCCCAGTCATGATGGCATTTGAACCCCTGGATCCAGCTAGGCCTGAAGCCCACCTCTCAGCCTTTCAATACCATAAGCCGATACATTTTCCTTTTGCTTGAGCCAGTTTGGATTGGGGTTGTGGCATCTACAAATGGAAGAGTCACAGCCACAGCTTTTGGTTCAGGACTTGGGCTACATAAGAGCCATATCCCTATTCATCCAGACCTTGGAACACACCTTCTACAGAGACTGCCTCAATCTCATCACCTCTCGCCCCTCACTGTGCTTCCCACCACCTTTAAGGTCAGCCCTTTACAAAGAGGACTCCCAACCTGTAGCTTGGCCCCCCAGCAAGTCCCCCAGTCTGGGTCCACAGCCACCTGCAGCAGGGCTTTGCAGACTTGGAGGTGGACTGTGAGCAGCACGTCCAGCTCCGGGGCACCGGCTGTGAGCTCCCTGGATGATGCTCTCGATGGCGGTGGGGGCAGGGTCCTGTCCTTTCTGAGTTGGAATGAGAAGAACTGGGTGACCATTCTGGTTAACAGTTTAGCTTTCTCTGCAGGTAGAGGAAACCCCCCCTCCCCGGAGAGATCCAGATCAGGGAGGCCAACTCCAGGTCCCAGGGAAATGGAGTTAAACTGAGAGAAAAGGGAAAGAAGTACAAGGTGGCAACATCTCAGAATAGGTGCTGGGATGGTGTGGGCTCCAGGGCTGGAGTGGGAGGAACAGCTTTCCAGGGTGTCCCAATAGAAGTCAGAAGCCTGAGTTTCAAGCCAATCCCAGCTCCATGACTCTGGACAAGACTGCCTCCCCAGGTCTCAGTTTACTCATCTGTAAAGTGGGGACAGGAATCCCATGCTCAGGGCCATGAGGGGCAAGTGAAATACTGCTGGCAGGAGTGCCTCGCACCATGTCCGCTCCATGGTTGAGGTTGAGCCTGGAGCCCGACTGGCTCTCAGCAGTTCAGAAAGTGACACCTGAATGTGCTCAAGATGCCCTGCCTCCCCATGGGATTATGAGAGTAGAGAAGGATTGTAGACTATATGCTCTTCTGTGCTGCTGAGATTTGAGTGCATGAGAAGCCCTTGTGACCTTTGTGATTGGGGCAGGGGGCAGGTGAGGCTGCTGGACTGAGAAGAAAGGTGTGTCATGGGCGTGGGCCAGTCAGTGGTACAGAGAGAACAGAGAGTATTGGTTACTGCTGCATGGTGGTTATGTACCCAGAGAGGTTCCACTGTGTACTCTACCATTATCTTTACAGATATTAAAAAAAAAAAAAAAAAAGCTCATTCCTTGGAGTAGAAAGCTCAGGGCCAGGGGGGGGTATTCACTTTCTCTTAGTGGTCGCTAAGGACCTCTTGTGCCAAACAGTGGACATGTGGGGATGGGCAGGGAGCACAATAAATCAAAATGAGTATGAATTGGGCCTAGGTCAATGGGAGAAATAGACCAGGAGGCCGGTGGGAAGCATGGAGCCAAGATAACCTGAATGGGGTGCACTCACCCGGGGCCCTGGGATCCCCTGAGCAGGGACAACTCATCTGGGGTGAAGTCCGCGTTGAGGAAGGCGAAGCTCTCCAGGATGCACTCCATCAGGCTCTCAGCAGACGCGTGCTCCTGCTGGGCTCTGCAGGGCTGTGGATGGAGCGGCCAGGCCTCACTTTCTCTTAGTGGTCGCTAAGGACCTCTTGTGCCAAACAATGGACATGTGGGGATGGGCAGGGAGCACAATAAATCAAAATGAGTATGAATTGGGCCTAGGTCAATGGGAGAAATAGACCAGGAGGCCGGTGGGAAGCATGGAGCCAAGATAACCTGAATGGGGTGCACTCACCCGGGGCCCTGGGATCCCCTGAGCAGGGACAACTCATCTGGGGTGAAGTCCGCGTTGAGGAAGGCGAAGCTCTCCAGGATGCACTCCATCAGGCTCTCAGCAGACGCGTGCTCCTGCTGGGCTCTGCAGGGCTGTGGATGGAGCGGCCAGGCCTGAGGGCAGTGCCGGGCCCCACCCCACCAGGACACTGGTCAGGGCCTCACCTTCAGGCCTCAACAGTGTCCTGGTCACAAGCACAATCCCTGCCACTGGCCCAAGTTGGGGTAGCTACAGGCACAGGGCATGGCATTCCCCAAGGTACCTCCTGAATGACCTGTGACAAGGTAGCAAATCTCAAGGGAGACAGATCTCAAAAGCCTCACCTGGGCCTCAAACGTGCATGGAAACAGAGCAAATTACAGGAATGAGTGATCGGTCCAGATAGAGGCTATGGAAAGCAGGATAGCAGGTGACTCCCCAAAGAGGGGGAGCTGCTGCCCTGCTCCAGCTGACACCTGTCACTTGGGAATGTGGAACCAGTATTGCCAGGTCAGTTTTGTAAGAAAATCCAGAGACCTGTGTTTTTATGGGAAACCACCCAGTTTTTAAATATCCACAACACATTTCAAATCGTTTTCAAAATATGGCGTAGGTTAGGCCAAACACCTCCTCAGGATGCTCAAAAGCTGCAAGGTAAGCCTGTGGATTCCAAGTTTTTCTTCTCCAAGGGAAATGTGGAAGGAAGGGAGCTTCTAGTCAGCCCCCAGAGGGGGAGAGTGTTGGAGCCATGCCCCTGCCTCTGTCAAGTCATCAGAGCCTCCCAGTGGCGGCCCCCTTTCTGGAGATTTCTGTCTTTGTGTCCCTGACCCAGGTTGACTCCAGGGCTGGTTCTTATCCCCATCCCCAGCACACCCAATCCTTGTCCCACACAAAGTCCTAAAAGTTAGGCCCAAAGACAAGACCTTGAGCAACAAGAGAATAATGGGCTAGTTGTGGAAATTTCATTTCTTGATAGAACAAAAATGTATGTACTATATATGTATAAATGTGCATATATATATATATATATGTATATTCACATACATACATATAGTCTGTTCTCATTATTCAAGGTAGTTATGTTCTATAAAGTGAAGCAAAAAACTGAATTAGAAAATACTGAACCATGACTCCTAGGGGAAATGCTGGGTTAGGTTCCTACAAACCCCTGGTCACAGCATTTTCATCAAGCAATCAATACAGAAACTTGTATGTGTGTTTCTGGTTAAAGACACCTTGTTTAATATATAGTGTCGATTCATTAACTGAACTCACGGCCAGCAGCACTAGACCTCACGCCTGAAGGAAGCTCATCGAACACACAGATTTTCTAAGGTCCATCACAGCCTTGTTGTGCTTAGGAACACTCAACAGCACTGACACACTGTGCTTGGAAGGCATCTAAACAGTGAAGCCATCAACCAAAAGCACGAAAATTTGAAAAACATGGCACTGAATAGAACGTGAGAAGGACACTTGCAGGATGAGCGCTGAAGCAAGAAGGCAGAGAGTTCAAACTCGGCGGGGAAGGTGCACGTTGGGCAGGTCATATTTTTCGCCACTCTATACTTCCCCCCGAAGGACTGCAGAAGCACCTCGGGTATTGATCTGGGGGTTCCAAATAAATTTTAGCCGGCAGGTGAATTCGAAAATACAAGATCCATGAATAAGGAGTATCAACTGTGTGTATGTCTGTATACGGATACACACACGAGGGAAGTTTGTGGAAAAATAGAATTAAAATATGGATCTTCTCATGAACTTTTTGAAGTACCCTGGTGTGTGTGTGCGTATATATATGTCTGTGTGTATATATACACAGTCACACACACATATGTTTCCACATAAGTGTGTGTAATTCCTCTTTAGAAAGTTCAACTAAAACTGTATAGTCATTTTTATTGTTCTGACTTGGTTTGCCAAAGTAAAAAGTTCCTCAGAGATCTTTAAAATTATTGCATTATTATGATTTTAAGATTTTTATGTAAAGTGGTTGTAACTTTTCAATGTGACAGAAATTGTGTGCATGCTGACTCAAACCGTTACGAAAAGCCTGTTAAAAAGTACAAAGAGGTGCTGGCCAGTTAGCTCAGTTGGTGAGAGTGTGGTGCTGTAACACCAAGGTCAAAGGTTTGGATCTCCATACCATCCAGCCACCAAAAACAAAATAAAAAGTACAAAAAATCATTTCTTAAATTTTTTTCTTGAAATTTTCAGGTAGTAAAAAAATATATGTTTAACAAAAAAGAAAAGAAAAAAAGAAATTTTCAGGTAGGCCTTTTAAAGACCATAGCAGTGCTAAACAGTGAACTTTTTTTTTAAGTTGCTGGATATAAAATGAGAAATCAAACTTTCTTTCTCTTGTGCTGATTTGTAATATTGAGTGAGAATAAGGATAAAACAACTGAAGCTAATTTTTGAAGAGAGCTTTTAAACTGGTTCAGTGCCGATGGGTGTCTTACACAAAAGAGAGTGGTTTCATAAATGGATGTATCAATAGGTGCTGGTGTTACACATGTTATTTTATGTGCATTTAAACTTATGTAGACAAAAAGTGGAATAGAATCTACCCAGGCCAGCACCTCTGAGAGCCACTTGAGCCCTCCCGTGAACGGAGAGTAGGCCCTGGTGTGAGCCCTGTCGAGGAGAAGGTTTAATGTGGGGTGTGTGGATGAGGCAGGCAGGCGGCTGCATGGGGCTACACTCCAAGTTTGGTTCTTAATGCCAAGCCACAGCTCTACCCGCTCTGGTCAGAAGATGCGAGAAGGGACCAGGTTCTGGCTGGGCATTGAGCAGGTTATTCACTGTGAGCCCCAGCTTCCTCTAACAATCCTCAGCCCCATGAGGGCTCTTGTTATCCTCTGTCCTGACAGATGAGGACACCAAGACCCAGAGAGACATCTCCCACCCAGATCACACAGAGGTAAGGCGAGGATGCCAGCATAGGTTGGCTGTCCTCAGAGTCCACTCGCAGTTGTCACACCATCAGCAGAGCAGGGCCTTTGCCCAGTGAAGGGTGGGCATACCTTCAGCCGGTCCCTGAGGCTGAGGACCTGGTACTCCAGCTCCCGGAGCTGGGGTTGGGCGGGGTCCATGGACCTCAATAACTCCAGGACCTCCTGCAGAGGCCTCTCAAGGGCCAAGCCAGGCCCATCTGCTCTGTCCCTGGTTTCTCCTTCATCCCGGCCTTTCTCACTATTTGGGATTGTGCAGTTGTGGAATGGTAACTCCAGGACCTCCTGCAGAGGCCTCTCAAGGGCCAAGCCAGGCCCATCTGCTCCGTCCCTGGTTTCTCCTTCATCCCGGCCTTTCTCACTATTTGGGATTGTGCAGTTGTGGAATGGGAGGCCCTGGGGTAGGTTGGGGCTCTCTACTCCCAAGTTTCTACAGTCGGGCTGCTCCACAAATGAGCCTTCCACCAGGTGGGCCATGTCTGGCAGAAGGCCCGGGGACGGGGGGTCCTCCTGGGCCTCCTCTTCAATGGAGGCATTGAGGCCAAGTGCCAAGGGCAAGAACCCCACATCTGAGGTGGAGGCTGACGTGCTGGTCTCGGTGTCTCGGGGGTCCTCGGAACTGAAGGAGTCCATCTCAGGCAGCTCCTGACTTCGGCTCCACAGGCTGGAACCCCGAAGGTCACTGTTGGACAGGTAGCTGAGGATGGAGGTGGCCCTTGGCCCACCTAGCAGCAAGGCCTCCTGTGCTGGCTGCTGCAGGACAGACTGGAGAGGGGGACACTGAATCAGCCTCACCAGACACTCTAGGGACCAAGGCGTCGAGACCCCCAGAGGGACTCCCTCCACAGACACCTGCTCTGCATACCCACATTCTTGGGATGACAGGTCTGCCATGGCGACCAGCATTCCAGGGGTGTAACAGGACCATCACCTCTCTGCCGCTATCCCCCATCCTCAGTCTTCTCACTCATTCCTCCCAGCCTTGCAGCCTCGCTGTTCTCACGCCCTCCAGGCTCATTCACACATTCCTTCCCCACGACCTTTGCACTTACTGCTCTCTGCATAGAACTTTCTTCCTCGTATGCCTTCATGACTTGTGCCTCACCTCCTCAGGGCCTTACTCAGATGTCACCTTTCCTGGGAACTCTTCTCCAGACTCTTTGTTTTAAGTGGCATCTCCCACCTTGCTCAGCAGTCCCCTCCCCTTCCTGATCTACTACCTCCCATGGTCTGCATGCCCTGCAGGCTCTGGCTGTGCATTTCTCTGATTCTGATGTCTATTTCCCCCATAGAATTTCAGCCCCCTGAGGGCATAATCCTCACCTGGCCTAGATCAGAGCCTAGTGTATAGTTTTGAATGAGGGAAGTGAACAAATGAATGAGTGACCTCTCTCTCTCTCTCTCTCTCTCTCTCTCACACACACACACACACACACACACACACACACACACACACACACACACACACACACACACACACACACACACACAGGTGTTTGTTACCATAGAACAGCAGCAGCTGTCATTAAGCATTCTCTTTCCCTGCCCTGCTCCAAAGGCCTTCATATAATACCTCATTAACCCTCACCACACCCCCTGAGGGCCTTGAGGGTGACAGGAGGTTTGCCCAGCTCAGTGTCACCCTGCCCCTGGGCTGGACAGGATGTCTTTGTTTTTGTCTCTGTTCTTGGGGCTCATTGGGAATGAGCCTGGCGCCACCCCACCTACACAACAGCCACCAGGCACGTGCCAGTGCCCAGCCACAGCTGAGGGGCACCAAGCTCCCTGGGACCCCAGGACCCTCACTGGGGCACCTGCTTTGAGGAGATACTCGCACTCATGTAAAATGACATGTGTACAAAGTTATTTACTGCTCTCTTGTTGGTAATAGCAAAAAACTGGAAACAACCTCCATGTCTTGTTAAATAAAGTATGATACAGCCGAATGCATACGACTGTACCGTGTAAACAGAAAATGAGGAGGCCTCTGGGGAGTGACAGAGGCCAATCCAAATACATCATTAGCTTAAGAAGACCACTGCGGAACAAAAGGCGGAAGAGAATGCACATCTGCTTGTGGCTGGCATAGGGCGGGCCTCTGGAGAAATACAGAAGAAATTCGTGTAAACAGAAAATGAGGAGGCCTCTGGGGAGTGACAGAGGCCAATCCAAATACATCATTAGCTTAAGAAGACCGCTGCGGAACAAAAGGCGGAGGAGAATGCACATCTGCTTGTGGCTGGCATAGGGCGGGCCTCTGGAGAAATACAGAAGAAATTGACAACAGTAGTTGGCTCTAAGGAGGGGATCTGGATCCCTGGAGATCACGGGAAAGAGATGTTTTACTGTATACTGTCAAGTAATACTGCTAGGGCCATATATTAAGTTTAAAACAAGGAAAATGAGGCCAAGGCCATGGCTGGAGTACAGAACTATCCAGAGAGCCCCGTTCCAGTCACCCAGGAAAACCAGCCAAACCCAGGACCAATTCCAGAGCCCCCAGAATGAGGAGGCCAGCAGCAGAAGAAGAGAAAGCACAGAAGAACACCCAGGATAACCCCAAAGGGAGGCTGAACCCATCACTTGCTACATTTGGGGGTGCCAGGCTGTGCAGCCCAGCCCCCACTTGCTGCCCCTATCCCAGTTTAGCCACAACATCCCTGCCCCCAGGGAGGAGGTTCACTCACCAGGTAGTATCTCTCCCGGAAGCTGGGGGTGCTTGGGGGTGTCCAGTTGTACAGGGATCCCTTCCTGCTGCCCACAGAAAACTTGCCCATGGGGCTGGGTGACACCAGGAGGCTCTCGGTATCAAATGGGCTGGAGGAGAGAGAACAGAAGGGCAGTTGTCATCGGTGCCCAGAAAGCCACCTCAGGCTCAGATGGGATCCGGGGGCTCTGTGGTTACAGAGCAGTTGTCTTCATCTCAAAAACAATAACAGGTGAGCACATGTGTGTGCAAGGAGCTCTACTAAACTTGTTACACAAATCCTTCTTTCAACCCTCATGACAACCTTCTGTGGCCAAGAAAATTATTTATAGAGGAAGATATGAAGGCTCTGAGAGACAAGTAACTTGCTTAGACAGTGTCACAACCAACAACAAGGGACACAGCTGAATTGACATGCAGATTTCTCTCACCCCAGAGCCTTAGAGATCATCTAAACATGATGCTTACTCTGCTTACTGTGCTTGAAGGACTTAAGAGGGAGTGGAGGCTTGGGGAGGGCCAGACCTTGCCCACAGTCACAGGCATGGCCCACAGGACACTAGGACCCATGGTCTCAACCCCCTTGGAAACCTTGCTCAGCCTCCCGCCGCCCTGAGGGCCCCTAGCCAGATGGTGAAGGATGGCAATTGGCCACCACACATGAGTGACACTCCTCCCCCCCTTAGAAGCCCCTTCTAGAAGCTCAGCAGGCCAGCAGTGGACACTCACTTCTGCCATTTTCTGGGTAAAACATGTTGGATCCCTCACTTGTAAAATGATTTCCCTTATAGAAGGACATCTGTGTTGAACATGCACAGGTAAGGGTGGGAATCCAAGCTGAACGTGTGAAAGCAACACGGCAAGTGATGCATGGCCTGGCCCTCCCCAGCCCTGCCCTTGCAGCAGCCAGATCCTGGAAACCCTCCCTGCCTCATGAAACCTGCTCGCCTGGCTCTGGGCCCAGCCTGACCACGAGGGCCTGAAGCTCAGAGGCACTGCAGGTGCCTCCTTGTGAGCCTTCCTCCCCTCCTGGGGCACCTGCAGGACCAGCAGGGCTCCTGGGTCCTTGGAGTTGCCTGGCTGAGGGTTGGACGGTGCTGAGATGCCTGCCCTGTTCACTTGGGGGGTTCCCCAGTCAGAGGTGTTCTCAGCCCCACTAGACAGATGAGGACCCTGGGGCTGCGGTGGCCACTCGCCTGAGTCAGACCCCGAGGCTCAGACACCCACCCCAACGAGAAAGGTGGAGACCAGCCCCAAGTGGTCAGAGCAAGCAAGCACAGAACAGAGGAAGTGCCTTTCATCTCACCATACCTGCCCTAGGACTTAAGAGGGAGCCCCTGGAAACACGAGTTTTTGTCTGTAAGAAAGCACTGCTGCCAACAAACAAGTACCTGAAATGTGGTGCAGGACAGATAGCCGCACTGGGCGGAGGTGTTCCCATAAGTCTCGTGGGTCTGCGGCCCAGAAAAGGCTCAAGGTGACCACTCAGCCCTGTGACTGGTGGATGGCAGGGGTCAGCCAGGAACGAGGTGGCAGGAGTGGCTGGGGGGCCCTCCTGGCAAAGGCCAGCCTCCTCCAAGGGGCAAAGCCCAGGAGGCCAGCAGGACTTTAAGAGCCACTTTCCAGAAGTGAGGACAGAATTGAAACTCAGAGGGGCGGGCGGGCAGAGTCCGCAAGAAGGCCTAGGCCCTGGCCTGTCTGTCTGATGGGAGGGCAGCTGCGGTGAGGATCAGGGAGGGCGGGGATGCCCACAGAGCACGCTGGAGCGGGGGCCAGGCCCCATGTGGTCAGGCCTCTGGTGCTGGGAGACTGGTGAGGCCATAGCCTCCCTGCTGAGCCGGGGCAGGAGTGTGGGGGTGGCAGCATCTGGGCAGGGGCTAGTCCCAACTCACTTCCACAGCACCTCCAGCTGCAGCTTGATGGTGCCCAGCTCTGTGATGTCCACCACGATGACCTGTGGCCGCGTCGTGAAGAAGTCAGCAATGTCACACGTCACGGTGCCCACCACCAGCGAGCTCAGGCCCCGCATCTCTGTCACCTGGGGGAGGAGATTGGAGGGTGGTGTCTGGCCGAGCACCCAGGGCACCCTGGCCCTTCCCCAGGCCCACTCCTACCTTGATGTCGAAGTTCTCGTGCAGGGTGGGGATGAAGGCCTTCTCCTCCTCGTCCCAGGTCTGGCTGTCATCCGACTCGATCCGGCCCTTCAGCTTCCAGCGCTGTCGGCCCAGGCGCATGAGCACCTGTGGGCAAGGCCCAAGAAGAGGTGCATCGGCCACCCCTGTGGGTGCCCACTCCATGTCTGTCTGGGGCCCTCCCTGCCAGACAGAACCCCAGCTGGGACCCTAGTTCCCAGAAGCTCCCATCCCCCAAAGGCCTGGCTGGGACCCTGATGACTGACTCCAGAGGGTGGCCATACCTCATACTGGTCTCCGGGACACAGGCGTGCGTAGCCCACCAAGCCTGGAACACAGAAACCAGCTAATCTTGCTTCGGCCCTCTGGTCCTGCCTGGGGATCACAGGCCCTCACTGGGGGACCCCCACTGCGTGTGGGCATTAGCTTCGGGGGGGGGGGGGCTAAGCCATCATGATTGACAATGGACAGGACGGTGCCTGGGCCCTCACACCCAAGGCTCAGAAAGGGTTGGGACTTGCCTATGGTCATGTGTCACATGAGTGCAAAAGCCAGGGCTGGGCCCAGACACCCCCGCCCTCAACAAAAGTCTTAGGGTCCCCAAAGAGGCCTGACACCCCATCCAAACTGGCTTCTGCCACCCACTCTCAGTCCTGTTACCTTTCATCCTGACATGGAACTCTCCTAGGTGTACCTCCAGGGCCCCCTCGATGAGCCACATGTCCTGCAAAGCCCCAACAAGGTGGCTCAGCAGCCTGCTTCCAGAGCCAGGCCATGGGGGAAAAGGGGGTCCACTCCCCATCCCGGCATCCAGACAGAGGCTGGTGGGCAGAGAGAGATGCTCCTTGGGGACCAGGAGCCTCCCCCAGACTAGGCTAGACCCTCACTGCCCCTGCCCACGGCCCACCTCGGTGCACTCGTGCAGGCTGCGGCCCAGCTCCTGCAGGCTGTCGCGGGAGGCGCGGCTCGGTGGACACCTGGAGAAGGCCCGCTGCATGTTGCAGGCACCCTCACGCAGGCGGGACTGGATGCAGTAGCCCTCATAGAGTTCGTCCACCTGCGGCGGGCACACAGGTGTTCCTACCCCTTAGTGAGGGCAGCGCCCACACCTGCCTGGCCACTCCTCCACCTCTGGGAGAGGCTGTCCCTGAGCTAACGTTCCTCCAGCCCAGCCCGTGGTGGCAGTCACCACCCTGCACTGTCACACTCATAGCACTGGTCCCCTGCACCCCATAGAATGTGAGTCCACAGGGGGGAACAACGTCTGTCTCATGCACTTCATCCCCCAGCACCTGGCAGCCACTGGCACACAGTCGGTGCACAATAAAAACTAGTGAAATAGATGAATGAATACATAACTTCCTCCCTCTCAGCCTGACTTCAATTGTAAAACAGGGGAGGTGGGTCTGTGATAGATATCCTGCCCACCCAGTGGGCTACTGATCATGAAGCATGATCATGAAAGAGGTTGCAGACTGTAAAACTTAACGGACTTGGTATGCAGTCTCAGGCAGATCCTTGTTCTCTGGGCCTCTACTTTCCCATCTGTACAATGGGGTGGTTGGACTGAACCTTCCTAGCCCTCTAAGATGAGGTCTTTTGGTACAAATCAAGGGTAGAGCCCCAGTCTGGGGGAGCCCCAGCCATCAGCACCCTCACTGCCACCTCAGGGCTGAGCCCCTGCAGTCCTTCAACTGGCCTGAGGCCAGGGGTCATCTGTAGTGACCCACCACCTCCCTCACCCCTGCTCATCCTCAGTTTTCTCTAGCACTCTGGCACCAGTACCTTACTCCTGTTCAGAGGGAGCCTCCCCAGCTCCTGCTAACCCAGCTGAGGCCCCATCCCCACCCTGTGACACCCGGGCACCGGCTGACCTTGCTGATGTGAAACTCCATCTTCCTAATGTGTCTTTCCACAGAGCGTGTTTGCTTCTCCCAGGAAAAGAGAAGATGCTTTCAAAGTAGCCTGGGCCAGCCCCGCCAGCCCTGCCACCCTCCTCCAGGTCCTAACACAGGGAACTGGGTCAATGCCAGGCCAACCCCTCCCCATCCTTGTAAAATGGGAGGAAACCCAGGTATTCAGCCTGAGGACAGCCGGGCTGATGGGATGCGGCCAGGCCCAGCCCACCTTGGTTACGATGTGTGTGCGGAAGGAGAAAGTTTCACTCACCTTGTCCAGGTCATAATAGAAAGCCTGTGGGGGAGAAAAGGAGAGAGGGAGAAGGTGTTAGCGTCCTCCCAGATGCTCCTCCAAGGCCCGTAAGGCTACATCCCAGGGGCTCCTAGGCTCAAAAGATGAAAAGCTAGTGCCTGCAGCTAACCCTGCTCTGTCCTCTGGGGTCTGCAGCCAGCAAGCTGTTGTCCAGGCCAAGGAGAAAGAGTGATTAAACACATGGGATGAGGCAGTTCTAGGTCTGCTATTTTTCAGCTATGTGTCTTGGGCAAGTTACCCAACCTCTCTGAGCCTGTATTTCCTCATATCTAAATGGGGTATCGATAGCACCTACCCTATACAGTTGCTGTGAGGAGTGAGGGACACAGTAGGCACTCAGCAAAATGGGGACCATTGTGATTTGATTGTTTAAGAGATGACTTCAGCCATGAGCAGAAGAACTTGAGAGTGGGAGGCTTGGAGAGGTGGCGGTGACCCTTAGGAAATGGCGCATTCCTGAGGCCATCCATGCTGGGGCCAGGGTGCAGCCAGTGGAAAGGCTTTATGGTCAGGAGTAGGCAGACCTTGCTATAAAGGGCCAGATAGTAAATATTTTAGGCTTCCAGGCCCGCTAGTCTTTGTTGTGACTTCACAAGTCTGTCATTGTAGCATGACAGCAGCTGTGAACAGGTATGACCAATAACCTCTATTTACAAAACAGACTTGTCTCCTGATTAGAGTCGCTGTGTCAGCCTGGAGGGATTTCCATGAGGTTGGAGATCCACTGAGTAGGAAAAGTAAGATGTTGAGAATACATAAATTACGATTCCCTTTTTATAAGATACCAATGAACCCAAAACTTTTATATTTACTTACACTATTATGTGACCAGGGAGAAAAATATGAAAGGATGAATGTGAGATTGTCCTCGAGGGTTAAACAGGGTGGGATGGGGAAGATTTGGGGAGGGATAATTAATTGAAAGAGAAAGAAGGATGAAATAAACCCCTCAAAAGTCTACATTTTCTCATGTATGTTTTAATGTGAAACAGTGCATGCAAGATCATGAAATTAGAAATGTATTTAAGATATGAAGAAATAGGATGATCCCAAGCTTTTGAAAAGAAGAGCGCATGCACAGCAACTTCCTGGAAACTGACGTCTTGTTTAAATGAGAACCAGCAGCACCAGGGAAGCAGGACCCTGCATCTGTCATCTTGCTGTATGGTCCCCGAGCGGTGACCCTTCCCTGGCCTTGGCGTGCCCATCTATGAAATGGAAGCAGCTAAAACATACACAGATGTACATACTCGCCTACCTCAGAGTTACTTCTAGAACAGAGAATGGGGCACTGTGGTGTGGGAACCTCTGCACACATATGTGAGGGGAGGGAGTTGGACTGGGAATAGGGGTAGATCTTGGCAGCATCTCCTCCCATGATCTGTGCTGGCTGCCATCGACAGCCCACCAAGGGCGAGGTGTAGTGGAGATTTCCAGGCCTGTCCCTTCCCAAGTCGGCTGGCACACCATGAGGCTGGGACCCCTGCATCTCCTACCCAGCCGACTCGCAAGAGCCAGAATATAGAAGTGTCTGGAAGCTATTTTGATAGAAAAATTAATCTCCCTCTCCCTCCGCCCCCCTGCCACTTTTCTACTCCCTCACTTAAGCTGGTGGCCTGCTCTGCACTGCTTTGGAGGATGGATGCTGGAATATGCTGGCTAGGAGGAGCATCCTACAAGCAACTAAGTCACATCCACTAGGGATAGGTGGGTTTTCCCAAGGCAGCAGGGGGCTACAGAAGAGGAGGCTGGGAAGGACTTCCTAGACTAGAAAGAAAGATCCTCCCTGCTGCAGGGATGGAGGTTCCTGAGCAGTGGGATTCTGACAGTGTTACTAGAGAAAATACAGAACACCAAGTTAAGATTTAAATTTCTGATAAACAAGGGGCTAGAAATAAATTTCCAATAAACAATGAATTTTTTTTTAGTGTTAAGTATATCCCAAGGATCACATGGAATACACTTATATTAAAAAAATTATTCGGTGTCTGAAAAATCAAATTTAACTGGGCATCCTATTTTTTTGTTTTTGGCTTTGTTTTTTGCTAAATCTGATGCTGCTAAGGGGAAGGTAAAAGCCCAGAGCAGGTGGGCCTTGGGCTACACAGGGCCCAGGGCCAGCCTCCAAGACACTTGCCCACGTGATGGCAGGAAAACTACCGAGTGGCTGGACGTGGGATAGACATGTGGCTTGATCAAGGACAGTATCAGGAGCCACTGTGCGATTCGATGGCTGACCCACATTCCTGGCACATAAGCTTCCCTGATTCCAGGGTGCCTCGATGGTCAAGCTCTATAAAATAGGACCATCTAAAACATGCGAACTTCAGTACACTCACCTACCTTAGAGTTACTTTAGAACTGAGAATGTGAGGTGGGACTGAGACGGCTGCACCCCCCTGTGAGTTAAATCCACCGGGGTCAAGTCAAGTTCTATAAAATAGGACCATCTAAAACATGCGAACTTCAGTACACTCACCTACCTTAGAGTTACTTTAGAACCGAGAATGTGAGGTGGGACTGAGACGGCTGCACCCCCCTGTGAGTTAAATCCACCGGGGTCAAAATGAGCTTAATTCGTCGCAAAATAAAGGGTTTATCCCATAAGCCTCTAAGTTCTGGGACAGAGATTCACACCCATGATGTGGGCTGGGGGAAGGGAGGGCCTCTCTCTGAATCTCAGCCATGGCTGCTTAGTGGGAAGGGGCGGAGAGGGGTCTCACCAGCCTGGAATTCCTCCGGGTGTCTTTGTGGCGTCCAGACAGGTAATCCAGCTCAGCCTGCTGGATGCACAGATACTCTCTGCAAGAAGAATGAGGAAGAGTTCTAAGTTATAAAGGAACAAGAAAAGGAAGAGAAACTGGTCAGGTGATCAGCGTCCCAGTGTGGAGGCCACCCTGGCTCTCAGCAGGGCTCAGAGGCCACAGGAAGCACGGCCCGGCTCACTGGGCCTCCAGCTCCTCACGCCATGGGCTGCCTGCCTGGCCTGGTGCAGAATGGGTTCCAGGGAAGTTCTCGGCTCATTCCCCAACCAGCCCCACAAGCAGAACCTACTGTCACTGTATGCATTTTAAAGATGGGCAACGACCCTCGAAGGCAGCAAATGATCAGGCCTAGGGAAGAGGCTGAACCCGACTCTGAAACCACACAGTGGCCTCCAGAGGCCAAAATCTGCCCCCCCCCCCAACCATACTGTTCTCTCTCCCAAGCTGGGGCTGAGCAGGTGGGGAGGTCAAAGTGACAGGCCTCCCTCATGGCCAAGGGCAGGCCGTCCTACTGACTGCATGCACGGAACTGAGGACCACACAGAGAACTGGAAAACAGTCTGGAAAGCACAGAGGAAGCTGTGACCAGGAAACCTGGGGTCTGGACATGGGGGCTGGGGTGGGCGGGCCCAACCTGCTCCATCATGGATTTGCTGGGTTGCCCCAGGAAGATCACTCACCCTCTCTGGGCCCCACTTACATCACCTCAAAAGTAGAAGGGCAGCTTCTGCCAGGTCACCATTTGCTCAGGGATTGGGCTCCCCAGGTAGAAAGGGGGTGCCACTGGCCCCAAACAAGTCTCAGACATGTGGTCCTTAGGGGACATCAGAAGCTGGCCTGGGAGATGAGCCCCTTGGGGGCAGGCCTCCACCCTCCACACACACCCCCAGTTCCCACGTGCAGCAGCACCGGGCAGGGGCAGTTGGGTTGTGGGAGGTAGGCCCGGGACACCCCTGGTATAGGGAGCCAGGTCCCTGTGGGAACAGGGGCGTGACATTTTCCCTGAGGCCAGGTGGGACAACAGAGCAGCTCAGCGTTGGCCCTGGAGTCGTTTAGTGGCTTCTAATCCCACTGCCTGCTTACTGGCCATGGGATCCTACACAAATTGCTTCCCATCTTTGGAACTCAGTTTTTTCATCTGGAAAAGAAGGCTAAACTCATTTTTTTGTAAGGATTCAAGGACACATCGATACAAAGTATCAAGTCGTAGCTGCTGCTGCTGCTGTTGTTGTTGTTAATTAGTGAGCAAGGAAGAGCAGGACACTTAGAGGTCGAGAGCAGGGAAGGGCGTCCCCAGAAGAAGGAACAGCATTTGACTGGGCAAACACCATATGCTGCACTAGAGAGATGGAGAGGCCGCAGCCTCCATGACTGCAATGCTCCCGGGAACTGTTTAGCAAGAACCAAGGCACAGGCACATGAAGGAAGATGGCCTATTTGGGGCTGACACACAGCTAAGGCACAGTGGGAATGGGGAGTGAATAATGAAAGAAAAGTGGGAAAGGCCGAGGGTCAGAAAGGGCACTGGGGCCGAGCCCGTGGCGCACTCGGGAGAGTGCGGTGCTGGGAGCGCAGCAGCGCTCCCGCCACGGGTTCGGATCCTATATAGAGATGGCCGGCACGATGCACTCACTGGCTGAGCGTGGTGCGGCCGGTCACAAAAAGGACAAAAAAAAAAAAAAGAAAAGAAAGGGCACTGAATGCCCTCCCAAGGGCAGTAGGGAGCCATGGAAGAGACTTGAGCACAGGGGGGAGTAGAAGGGTGGAGAAGCGGGGGGCAGGGCTGTGACAGCAGCAAGGAGACTGCTGCAAACAGACTAAGGGAGGGAGAGAGGAGATGCCTGAACCCAGCCATGCGGGGAGGAGGAGAGGGCACGGGCTGAGGAGCATCGAGGGGGTGTTAGTGACCCGCTCGGCAGGCAGCTCCAGCCCACACCAGGTGGGGAGGCGAGGCTGGTGTCGGGGAGGACGCTACCCACGTCAACCAGCTGGGGTGGGCGGTGAGCTGCAGTGAGCAGTAACAAGTGGCCAAGTCCATGTCCCTACTCATGGGAAGCACTGTCCTCAGAGCCAGTGGCCTTTTACTCTTGATGTAGCAATAAAAAGCCTGGAACGCTGGGCTCTCCACCAGTACAGATCTGATGGTGGGAGAATTGATAGAATGACAGCCGAGAGCTGGCGACAGCATGGGGACATTCAATATTGGGGCAAACGGACTGGCAGTGTTGGCGGCGGGGACCCGGGTGCCAGTGTACTTCCTGCCCGGTGCTCAGAGCCCAGGGGTGAAGCTTGGCTGAATGGCAGGTGCTGCCGTCCTGCCTTCCTCTCCCTGACAGGTGGCAAGAAGGCCCAGGCAGGCCCTGTGGGCTGGGGAGGGGGCTGGCTGGTTGGGGCATGGGGAATCAGGTGACAGTGTGCCACTGCCTTTTCCTCCAGCCTTCCAGCAAGGCTGTCCTCCTGAGCTCCTACAGTGGGTTCCTGCAGCTCTGAGGGTGGGATTACTTCTCCCCAAACCCCTGCAGGTGGGGACGAGCTGCCACTTCCAAAGAGAGCCCACTTGACCATGAAGACCTGACGCAAAACAGCGTCCTTTCTCCGTTGCAAGTCTTCTGCTTTGCATGTAAATTACAACTTTTTTAACATAAGAAAGAATGTGTATTTTGAAAACCATTTCGTTCTGAGGTGGTTTACATTTTTCATCAACTCTGGTTTCTTTCTGAGTGATTGGCTGCCTTGTCTATACATAAGGGGTGGAGGTAGGGGAGAACTTGGTGCCACTTTATCTGGGAAAATTACCTGCTGGTGCCAGGTGACAAAGTATGGGTCCTTCCCCGCCCTCTGGTGGCCCAGCCCTATCATCTGGTCCCCATCACCCCTGACCTCACCTCCTCTCCCTCAGCTCTAGCCACGCTGGCCTCCTTGCTGTGCCCCAGGGTCTTTTCACCATTCAACCCCCGCTTGGAATGCTCTTCTCCACTTATCTGCAGGGCTCGCTCTCTAACCCCTTCAGGTTTTTGCTCATATGTCACCTTCTTAGTGAGGCCTCCCTGAACATCATGTTTAAAATGAACCCTCCATGCCTTCTTGCCCTGATTTGGTTTATTCCACAGCACTTACCACCATCTGACACAGAGTGTATTTTACTTATCTATGTTGTTTATAGTCTGTCTCCCCCACACTAGGAGTCAACTCCACCAGGGCAGGGATTCGTGTCTGTTTCGTTCACTCCTGTACCCTGCACCCGGCATCCCATAAGCCCTCCATAAGTATTTGTGGAGTGACTGACTCTTCCTGTTCTGGCCTCTGCCCAGCTAAATCAGTCAGTCTGCTCAAGTGGATCCCTCACTCAGAATCTAGCAGCCCCGATCTCCTGCCCTTGTGCAAAGTCACAGCACAGGCTCCCACCCCAGGCCTTTGCTCATGCTGTTTCCTCTGCCTGGAATGCTTGTCCCGCAGAGGCAAGCACGTCTCAGAAACCATCAGCACCTCCTCAGCGCGTCTCCCGGGGCCACGTGGTCTGACAGGACCCTCCACGTGCCAACTGTCTGCTGCTGTGCTCCACCGCACCCGTGCTGGCAGAGGTACGTTATTGATTACATTATTAACGATTGCGATGCTTCCTATTGACATCTGGTCCTCCACGCTATGAGCTCCACGAGACCAGAGTCCTCCTGCCTTGTTCACCCAGCACCCAAGCACAGGGCTGAGCCTGTGGCTGCATGTGGGACATGCTTGTTGTTTAAACGAATAACTGGGAGCTCCCCCTGCCGCCTCTTACAGACAAGACCCAACTGTGCGTCCCAAGGGAGAGGCAGAGAGAAGGCGGGTGAGGCAGAAGAACACACTTTTTAAAGACAAGAAACAGCCCGTCCTTACTTGAGGCCTCTCTTCAATGCTTCAAAGATCTTCTTCACCTGCTGGGGCTTGGGGTCCAGGCACACGGACCCCTTCCTCAGAGTGCCGTACATCTTGGAGGGTTTTACAGGCATTCGTGATCTCACGGAGTTCCTGTTGATGGACTTTCTGTGAGAAGGAATGGAGGGGATGAGAAGTCAGAGCAGGGCTCTGAACAAAGCCCTGCGCTGGGACAGACCCTTTGGGAACAGTGACCAGAGCCCCAGGGAGTCAGGAGACCTGTCTGGGTCCCACCCACATCACCACCAAGCAGTGTGATCTCAAGAAAGTTGTTGAGACTCTCCAGGTCTCAATTCTTCATCTGTTTAATGAGGGGCTTGGATTAGAGGATTAGAAGAGTAATAACAGATAATAAACCTGGTATCAGAAGTGAATTTACAGTGAGAAATACAATCCAGCAGCCCAAATGTCAAGGCTCTCTGATCAGCATGCTCTGTCTGTGCAGGCAAAGCAACGTGGGTGGCCAACTCATAGTCCTGTGGCTTACCCATGGGGTGGGCACCTGTTGGCTCTGCCTGCCCAGCATCCATCCCCTCCTTCTGTTCATGGCCCCTTGGTTTTCCCCTGGGCACTTCCCCAGATCTGCTTTTTATACTTGTGGTCTGGGGGAAGGTGGCCTGACAAATCACCGCACACACACATATTTGCACATGCACACAAGAGCATTCTGAGGCAAACCCACATCCCAGGCTGTGGCTAGTCCACATATTCCACTCCCCTAGCCCAGGGAGAGGCACAGGACACAAGATTGGCCAGTAAGCATCCAGGAGATCGGTTCTGAGTTCACAAGAGGAGGAAGGGTTCTTTCTGCCAGCATTGCTAAGCTGGGAAGCACACATCTGGAGCTTCTAGCCCCCTTCTTTTGCCACCATGTAGAGAGAATGGAACTAGCACAGAGAGACCAAATCCATATGGCAGTGAGTTCCTGGATCCAGCTGTGCCTGAAGCAGAATCTGCCCACGGACTCTGCCATTACAGGAGCCAGCTGGGGTTGGGAGTGTGAATTGGATGATCCTAAGAATGAATGTCTCCCAGCAATGACCATAGGGTCTCTCAACCCTTTGGAGATGTACCAGCATCTCAGGACTGGGGTCAGGGCACCCTAGTCATAGCACAGAGCTGGTTTCACTGGCATCTAAGCCCCTCCTTATGACACTATAACGTATCCAGTAGGCTTCAAGACCTGGCTGGCTGATGCAGCCTTCACTCACCACAGATATGTTGAAGTCCACTCTTAGCCCTTCAAAGATGTCTTCCAGATGCCCTTGCACCAGGTATGGCTTCATCCTCACAAATGAGGTACAGGTGGAAATAACTCTTAAAACTAACTTCTGGGTCAGTTCTTAAACGGGAGCTGCTAGCCCTTCTCTTAGCTCCCCTCTGCCTTCCTGGGGGCGGCACATGGATGCGCTGGAAGCCAGCATCAACCACATGCACAAGGGTCCCTGTGAGGATGGCTGAGTGACAAGAGAGAAGGAAGAGGCCTAGACAGCCTTGTGGCGCAGACCAACCCGCAAATGCCGTCAGCCACCCACTGGCTCTGCACTGCTACGAGAGAGAGAAGGAGAAATAACTGATCTCATTTAAGCGCCTGCATTTTGGGACTTTGTCAAAGCAACTTCACCTCTGTGCTGATATACTACCCAAGCCTCAGTTTTCTCATCTGTAAAATGGGAGAAATAATAGAACCCACATCAGAGGTGGTGCTGAGAACTCTGTTAGGTGCCAGGCCAAACATTTGACATAATAGAGGCAGTTAGTAGGTGTTTTATAAATATTAGCTATTGTTGTAATAATCACATCCTGGCTGTGTCTTTCCCCTACCTCACGGCCTAGAAAATAGTAAGTGCTCAGTAAATATTGAGCTAAACTGAATGGGGAAGGAATACAGCATGCAGAGGGGATTGGAGAACAGAGGGATCCTGGACCCGAGGCTCTCAGCTGGACTCTGAGGGAAGAGCAGGACCATGGGTACAGCCCACTGGTATCCAAGCTGGGGGACAGAGTGAGCAAGGAGGGGAGAGGAGCTGGTACAGTCTGTGGGTGGACAGCAAGGAGCACGTCTTGACCGGGCAGAGGTGGGAGGCTGCTGACAGCCTGGATCTGGGGACTTTCTAGTTTTGGGGACCCAGGATGGGTTGGGGGAAGGAGAAGGTTGGCTTCCAGAGAAAGTCCAGCTTCAAACATCTTTACAAGGACAACTAATGTCTCCACTGAGCAGAGAAACTAAACTCAGGCCACGGCTACTGGGCTGCTGGTGCAGCCAACACCATGAGCCAGGGCCCTGGGAGTTTACTGATATAACACATTAATCACAGGTCCACTGAGCACTGGCTGTCACTAGGTATTCGCTAAGGCTTTTATGGAACTGTCTTGTTTGACTTTTCACAACCACCCTAAGCAGCAGGTATTATTTTTAACCCCGTTGCAAAGTAGGGAAACAGGCTCAGATAAGTGACTTGCCCAAGATCATGATGCAGTTTGCAGGCAGCAGAGCTGGCATCCAAACCCAAATGTATGCAAATCCTCAGCCTGGGATCCTAAGGACCCAAATGGGAGCAGGATGCAGGATTCTCTCAGGGGTGTCAGAAACACCTGGGGGTCTCTTCTGACTCAGACTGCCACCCCCTGCTAAAGAGGCCCAGCTCCAGGTTTTCTTGAGAGCTTTTCAGAGTCAACTGAACTTCTGAGGTCTAAAATCAAGGGCAAGGGATTCATTCATTTAAACACACACTCACAGAGCAGGGCTGTCCCAAAGTCAGGCACTGGGATGGGAGCCAATGGGCCAGGGTCTCCCCTCAAGGCTCACGGTCCATAGGGAGAGACAGAGAATTGCGGTCTGGAGAACCAGGCAGGGAACAGGCAGGACACAGCTCCAGCCCTTCACCAGCTCTGAAAGAAGTGCCACTGGGCCACTGCCCCTTCCTGGTCCCCAAGAAGCTCATCAGGCAGCCAGGCTGTTTTTCCAGTTGGGCCAGATGCCACACGTTTCACACACAGGCACAACGCCCACTGTTTGCTCAAATGCGGGGGCGCTGTCCTGGCTACTCTGCTGACGGGGACCAAGCTCCAAGCCCCGCCAAGCCCCGTGGTTCTGAACCACAAGCCAACAAACCAGAGGATCCTCAGGGGCCTCACCAAGCTGAGTGGTTAGAGATGTAATCTCTGGGTCAGTCCCCTATGTTCAAACCTCAGCCCCATGTTTCACACACAGGCACAACGCCCACTGTTTGCTCAATGCGGGGGCGCTGTCCTGGCTACTCTGCTGACGGGGACCAAGCTCCAAGCCCCGCCAAGCCCCGTGGTTCTGAACCACAAACCAACAAACCAGAGGATCCTCAGGGGCCTCAACAAGCTGAGTGGTTAGAGATGTAATCTCTGGGTCAGTCCCCTATGTTCAAACCTCAGCCCCAGTGGTCTCAGGAACTTAACCTACATAAGCCTCAGTTCCCTCATCTGTGGAAGGGGGATAATAAGAGCTGCCCCACAGAGTTGTCATAAGACATCCATTCATTCAACAAACATTTGCCAAGTACCTACTGTGCACCAACCACCATGCTAGGGGCTGGGGAAAGAGCAGTGACCAAAACAGACAAGGAGAGACAAAATAGCTGGAGATAGCCTGGGAAGTGGTAGCCGGTGCAGGCTCCAGAGCCAGATGCTGGCATGTGTATCCAGCTCCCGCACATGCAAGCTGTGTGACCTCAGGTAAGTTACTGAACCCCTCTGTGCCTCAGTTTTCTCATCTATAAAATGAGGACCAGGGAAGGGATAACTGTGAAGTTTATTTACATGGTTAATAAATATAATGGGCTTTACACCGGGCCTGGCAAAGAGTAAGTGCCATAAATGTGTCAAATTAAATAAGTTTTAAAAAATGCATATCAGATAGTGCCTAGTGCCAAAGAGAAAAATAAAGTGGGATGGGGGAGGTAAAGAATTTAAATAGGGTGGACAGAGAAGGCTCCTCCAACCAGGTAGCGTCTTAGTTAAGGCAATGTGCACAGACACCAGACAGAAGCCTGGCACATCCTTCGTGCTCACGCCCTGCTCACTGCTGCTGTTATTCCTGTGTATTATATATGTCACATGACACTTTCCAAAGCCCAAGGGTCTGCGCTCCCTCCCCCCAAGGCCGCATCACCCACCTCTTGGAATGGGCCCTCCACAAGGTTGCCATCTCCAGACCAGCAGAGACAGAGACGGGCAGGGCTGCAGACTTGGGGACAGGCAGGTTTCAGACAGGCGAGGGTCCCCAACAGGTGGGCAGGTAGGCAGGGCAGGCAGCTCTGAGGTGGGGGCCAGCCAGCTCCCAGGGGCCCACAGTCCTGGGCAGGTGCATACGCCCTTCCATCTACCTGGAGACCTCCGCACCCTCTCTGCTGTGGCTCTGCCTGGAAGCACCGCTCACCAGGCAGCTCGGAGCCCAGGGCTCCCTGTCTGAGGATCAACAGGACAGGCGTGACAGCCACTCTGAGGGCTGGCCTAGGGAAGGTGATGCATGTGCCACCTCCGGATGGTGAAATGAGGCTGCATGTCTGGCCCCAGTGTCACACCAGCTGGGACAGGGAGCAGCCTCTGGGGGTGGATGTCTCACCAGCTCTGGGAGGACTCAGTAAATATTAAACAGCCCCTGGCATGCCAGACAAGCTTCCAGATGGACACGTGCAACCCAGTGGCCCCAGCCCTCATGTGAGGTCACCGGAGCCATCTTTCTGCCTGGTGTGGGTGTGGGGAGGCCCAGGGACATGGCTGCTGTGAGTGCAGGATCCGCAGCCACATAGGGCGGGGCATAGGCCCCCCATTTGTCCCCACCACCAGGCAGGGCAATTCTAGGACCAACTGGACTGGCTTCAGGTGAGGACTCGTGCAATGAGGACGTGAGCGGACCACTTATCCTGATGTCAGGGGACACTGGACGATCGGGGATGAGGATGAGCGTGCACGTGGCACTTACAAAGTACAAGCTGCGCTCTCGGTGCTTTCTATGGACTGACCCATCTCCTCCTGACACAAGTCTACGAGGTCTGTCCTTTGGTACAGTTGAGGAAACTGAGCTTATGTAAGTCGTCCCTGGCTCCAGAGTGTGCCCTCAACTGCTTCCCACCTGCAGGGCCGAGTCCCCTTTCTCCAGCTTCCTCTACTTGGAAATCAAGGGCTGCTATTTAGTTTTCACACCCACACTCCCAGCCATCTCTACAGAGGAATTCCCAGGTGAGTGGCTCCTGGCTCAGGAGGTGCCTGCCTGACAGCCTGGGGAAGGGGAGACCCGGCTGAGCAGGGGCAGAAACGGAGGTAAGGGCAGCCGCGCCTGTCAATCAGGGCAGAATGGGATAATGTCAGAGTCTGGATCTCTTCTTCATCCCCTCTATCTGTTCCCTACCCACACCCCCAAAATCCAGCTCTTGGGAAATGGCCTTATTATAGCAATCATTCACACCCTAGTGTAAAGTTCCCCACCAGGTTACTCCCCTAAATGAATTGTCTGATTGTGGAATAAGAAGCCCTGCCTATAGTCAAAGGAGTTTCAAGGTGCCAGGGTGGGGGAGGGGTGGGGAAACAGAGGAAGCATCAGCCCACTCAACCAGAGTGGAGACCTTCTCTCCTGTCTGGGGCTGTTTCGCCTGACCTGCCCCAGCGCTGAGCACCTTGGCAGTTTGGCTGTGTTTCAGCCTGATTGGGTTACCTGGGAAATAAGGCTGGAAGGTGAGGCCTGAAACCCAATCCAGGCCACCCAGCCCCAGAGCCAAGGGCCCATACCCTTGGGAGTTGGATGGCGACAGGAAGTGCAAAACAGACCTGCTTCTTCCCTGTCACCATGAGAAGTTTCTTCCTCACCCCTGCACAAGGAGACTGCAGAGGCTGAGGCCAGATGGTGACTGCTTGGGGACCTTTGAACCAGTCCAGGCCCATTGTCCTCTGGAATTCCCCAATGGGGGGAGCCCCAGGAAGGCTCCATCAGGGCCACCTATTCCACACTAGGACATGGACACTGCAGGACCCTTGCTGATGGCCAATGAGCCCTGGTGTCACAGA
>NW_007726324.1:504784-506031 GCF_000696425.1 Galeopterus variegatus
GGCAGGAGCAGAGCTGCAGGCAGGACCAGATACACAATTTGTGGGGCCCAGTGCAAAATAAAAATTCAAAGCCCTGTGTCCAAAATTTATTAAGAATTTCTAGATGGTGAGAGCAGGACATTAAATCTGAGCACAGGGCCCTGCAAGCTAGGACTGCATGCTCATAAAGCTGGCCTTGGGTGCTGGGTCTCCAGACCTTTCCTTCCCTGTCAGACCACACAGGGGTCCCTGCGGCACCTCAGCACACAGCCTGGAGAGGGTCACCTGAATTGGATGCCCCCCTTGGCTGGGTGACCTGCACAATTGGCCTTCTCAGCCTTGATTACAGACCCCATGGGGTGGGAGACCCTGATGAAGCCCAGGAAGAGACAGGTCAGAAATAGTTAAGTCTCCGTTGCCGGACACGAAAAAAGACAAAAAAAAAAAAAGAAAAGAAATAGTTAAGTCAAGAAACAGCATCATTACCCCCTCTCAGCAGCAGCACTTATGGAGCACCTACTGTGTGCCTTCCTCACAGTGGCATCCACACTTTCTCCTCTTCGAGGCTGGAGTCAGGGGCACTGGGCCCTACTCACTCTGGGGTTTCGAACAAATTTCTTTCCATCTCATGGCCCTGGTTTTCTCTGCCTAAACCCTTCAGTGGCTCCCCTCACACTGAGAATATGTCTCAACATCTCACAGCAGCCCCCAAAGCCCTGCAGAGTCCTTGTTCTCTGACCACTGTCCCATACACTGGCCATACACCTGCTTTCTGTCCTGTAAAGCTCATTCCTGCCTCAGGGCCTTTGCACATGCTGCCTCCTCCACCTGGAAGGCTTCCCTACTCCCGGACCCATCTGTGCATAATCGGCTCCTTCTGTCCCTTCAGGCCTTCCCTTAGACATGCCCCTGCCTCACTGAGGCCCTCTTCGGAGGCCCTTGCAGCCTCCCCAGTCCCCATTTTAGTTCCTTCGTAGAACTTGCCACTCACTGAACCTGTCCTGATTACTGTTGGCTTACTGTTTGCTACCCCTGCCCTTACCCCTAGGACTGTGAGCCCAGGAAGGTGGGGCCTGGGTCTGTCCCCAGAGCCTGGGATGGGACCCTGCCAGAGTAGGTGCTCCATAAATATGTTGAGTGAATGAGGGATTCATAAGGGTGCTGCCAGCTGGGACACTCCAGGATTTCAACCCTGAGATGCCACTCCTCCTGGGTACACCTCGGGAGGGAGCAGGCCAGAGACAAGGGGAATGAGTTGCGAGGGCCCG
>NW_007726324.1:506373-507666 GCF_000696425.1 Galeopterus variegatus
TCCTGGGTACACCTCGGGAGGGAGCAGGCCAGAGACAAGGGGAATGAGTTGCGAGGGCCCGATGCAGGGGCCAGCGTGCTTGGTAGGTCCCTCATATAGCACTTGAACCCTAGGAAAGAGCTCAAGGAGCATGGGCAGGAGGGACCTGCCCTGGTCTGGGGCTCAGGGGTCTTCCCCAGGACATGGCATGAACCCAAGGCCTGTAGAAAATTAGACAGGAAGTGGCCAGGTGAAGAGGAGGGGGAGGGAGTCCCAGGAAGAATCCCAGGTGTGCTGAGGCCTGGAGGAAAGAAAGGCCAGTGTGGCTCGAGCTCTGGGGAAGAAATGAGTCTGGCTGGGGCCAGGTCACAGGAGCTCTAGGCCACCAAGGGGACTGATTGCATTCTAAGTAGGAGGGGAATCTTTGGAGGGTTCGAGCAGGGGAGTGGCAGGATGGAATTGGGTTGTTGACAAACTCACTGACCAACAGGTTCTTCTGTACCCTGCTCTGGCTGGGGACCCCCACCTGTTCACACCATTTTCTCAGACAAGCAGAGGTTTAGAACCCCTCGGAACACCTGAAAAGCTGCCCCACCCCAGGCCTGCCAGCTAGTAGGTGGTTCCCCAGGGCTTTGCACAGTGCCCAACATGAGGCCCTGGAGCTAGAGGCAGGCAGGCCTGGGCTCATCTGGCTGTGGCCCCAGGAGCGGAAACATACCTTCCCCCCAGGGATTTAAGACCTTGAACTGGAAGAGTCACATGGCAGAGTGACAGGCACACCCCGGCTGGCCAGTACCTCCTGTGAACTCACGGCCAGAGGGTCAGTACTGATCCCCCAGGCCCATCTCTGTGGAGGCTGCGCCTCCTCTTGTGAAAACTTCCCTCAAGCACCTACTGTGTGCCAGCAGGTAACACGTGCCATGTATCACCATGGTACTTTCGTGACAATTCCATGAAGGGGGGACACCCGTGGTTCCCATTTTTTTCAGATGAGGAAACCAAGGCTCAGATAGGTGAAGTCACTTGCCCCAGGTCACTGAGCAGGGATAGGTGGCCCTATTGCCCAGCCCATCAAGCAGGGAGAACATTCCTTCCAATCCCTGCCCCTACGAGACTTGAGTCCCAACTCTGGCCCAGTGTTTCTGTGTGAACCTGGGTGAGCAGCTTCATGTCTCTGATCCTGTTTTCTGATCTGCCAAGTGGGCCTGATAAGCTCAGGCAGATCGACTTCTGGAGCATTTGAAACAATAACTGTTCAAGTCTCAAGGAAATTACAGGTTTCTCCCAACACTAGGAATTATACACACACACACA
>NW_007726324.1:508523-510372 GCF_000696425.1 Galeopterus variegatus
CACTCTGTCCTGAGTGCAAGCCAGGCATGAGAGTGAGCCTCAGGGTCACTGGCAGCAGGAGGAGGATGTCCCTGCCCTCCCCGGCCCTCAGACAAGCCCCGCACTGCGGCACAGGCAGAACTTACGTGATCCTCCGGCTCTGTGCACTGCTGAAACCTGCGAAGGAGGCGCTCCGGCCCATGACCCCCACAGCCCCTGTGTCCCCAGGGGACAGGAACCGCACCCTCACCGACATGGCGTGACCTGCAAGGAGAGGGCAGGAGAGTCAGCCTCACACGGCCACCTAGTGAGTGCTGATCAGGGCCGGCCGCACCCACCATCACCTCTCAGGCCTTGCAACAGCCCCAGAGAGCGGAGGCGGCTGGTACTGTCCCCAGCTCACGGATGAGCAAACTGAGGCTCTGTGGAGTTAGGGGACCTGCCTGGGGCAAGAAGCAGGAGCAAGATTCGAACCCAGCTCTCCATACTCTGCAGTCAGTTTCTTAGTACCCAAGCAATGCTGTCTCCATGAGCCCAGGGGAAACAGAACCTTCTGGACACAGCTGCCTCTCCTCCCCTCCCCCCAGCTACTCCACAAACCCTCGCTGAGCACCTCCTCTGTACCAAACACTGCAGGAGACACACAGTGAGTAAGATGGGCGACATGCCTGCCTCAAGGGCTCTTGGTCCAGAAGGGGGGCCCACAAACCGCTGGACAATTATGACATGGAGTCTGTAGTGAAGTGATGGGAGGCCAGGGGTACTGACCCAGCCATGGAGGAGGCGCAAGAGCTGAGAAGGAAAGACTGAGGAGGGCGTAGGTGAAGGGGAGGGAAGGGTGTGTGAGGCAGGGGAACAGAGTGGGCAAAGGCCGGGAGGCACAGAAGACCTGGTGTAATCCAGAAACAGAGGAAGTTCAGTGTGATGGAGCCCAGCTCCAGATGAGGTTGGAGAGGCCGGCAGAGCAGGTCCTGAGGGCCCTGGTAGACCCAGGGAGGGGTTTGGCCTTGCAGTTGGGCAAGGGTAGCGGGGAGCCATGGGAGGGTTTTGAGCAGGGGGTGACAAAGCCCGATTCACACGAGGCACTGCTGGCATCAAAGGCTGCTCTTACCCTTGATTGGTCACCCCGTCTCTGACCCAGGCTGCAATGAGGCTGCCCAGAAAGCTGGCCGTCTTCTTTTTCCAAACCATCTCTAGACTGGAAAAATGCCACCACATCCCTCTGGCACATAGCATCTTCTAACACAGGCAATTGGAAAGTTCTCCTTCATATCTAACCTAAATCTCTGCTGCTACAATTCCATACCTTGCTCCCCAGCCAGGATGGTGCCAATCCAAGGCTTTCAGTGACCCCACTGCCCAGAGGAAACCTACAGGAAAGCTCCATTCCACCAAGGCCCTCATGTTTCTCCATGGTGAGACCACTGCGTCTCAACATCCCCCTCACCCAGCTGAGTCCAGCCCCCACCCTTTGCTCACGTTGGGGCCTCTGCCTGGGTAACATTCTCTATGCAGCCACATCTGCCCAGGGTCCAGTCTTGCATTTGTTTTTAGTCAGCCCTGCCAGGGCTCCAGTGCCTTCACTCTGCAGCCCCTGTCAGATCTGTGCAGCAGATCTCAAGCCTTCTCCTCCTATATTTCCCCCACCCCACAGCCCCACATACACAGGGAAGCAGTGGAAACAAAGAAACCAGACCTGGGCTCAAATCCCAGCTGTGCCACTTGCTGGCTCTGGGCCTCGGTGATCACAACTATAAAATGGGAATTCAGAAAAGGACCCCCCGCAGAGGCTGTCAGAAGGGCCAAGGAGGGGCCGGCCCGGTGGCGCACTGCTACAGTGCACCGCTTGGGAGCGCGACAGCGCTCCCGC
>NW_007726324.1:511431-512688 GCF_000696425.1 Galeopterus variegatus
ACGGCAGCGCTCCCGCCGAGGGTTCGGATCCCACATACAGACCGGCCGCTCACTGGCTGAGCGAGGTGCGGGCGCAACACTGAGGGTTGCAATCCGTTGCCGGTCACGAAAAAAGACAAAAAGGAAAAAAAAAAAAAAAGAAGGGCCAAGGAGGGCCAGCCCATGGCTCACTCGGGAGAATGCAGTGCTGATAACACCAAGGCCATGGGTTTGGATCCCTACATAGGGAAGGCCGGTTTGCTCACTGGCAGAGTGTGGTGCTGACAACACCAAGCCAAGGGTTAAGATCCCCTTACCGGTCATCTATAAAAAAAAAAAAAAAAAAGAAGGGCCAAGGAGACAACGTACTGAGCCCACATACGCAAGACACACTCAGGCAGAGCTGGTTGTCTCTGTGCAACTGGCTGACCAAGATGCCAGCCCCTGGAGGTGAGCCAGGTGAGCACCTCCCGGCCCCAAAAGGGGAAGGTGGTGAGTGTTTGGTGAGCACTTGCTGTGTGGCAAGTCCGGTGCCAGGGGCTGTCACACGCTGTAAATCCATAAACAGCAGCAGTGTGCATAGATGGGGAAGCTGAGGCAATCTGGTAATGGAGGCATCATTTATCAAGTGCTCATTATCAAGCCAGACCTTTGCTAACTGCCTTATGTAAATTATCTTATTAAATCCACACAGTCCCCTTAGGAGCAGGAGCTATTGATGACTTAATTCTATAGATGGGGAAACTGAGGCTCAGAGAGGTAGCAAGACTTGCCCAAGGACCCCGGCTAAGAATTGGTGGAGCCGGGTTTAGAATTGGAGTGTGTTTGATGTGACATCAACGCTTGTTACCGTACGTGGTCTCACTTGGTGTCAGGCAGTCCTGCACTCTGGGGCCTTGCCTCGGCCCCCACCTGTGCAGCTGGCTTGTACCAGTTCATGGGAGTCTACTGTTAAGTTTTCAGAAATTTTGTGAGCCAGTTGACATCATATTGAAATCAGCCATGGTTCGAGTATTTACGCCATGGGAATCAGCCAACGCTACAAATCAGGGCTTCTTTTCTGCTGGTTGTTACACGTTTACCAGCTCACCTCTGCCCCTACCCCTATCAGCACATACCCAGGGTGGGCCTGGGAACCTTCTCAAACTGCTCGGCCAACCCCAGCCACGCTGGGCAAGGGAATGAGGAGGAGGCAGGGAGGGGGCCGCAGTCTCACCCGGATCCCCAAGCTCAGTGATGGGACATGGACTTGGTGGGAGCCAGCCCAGGGACGGGGGG
>NW_007726324.1:513213-520748 GCF_000696425.1 Galeopterus variegatus
GGGGGGGGGGGGGGGGGGGGCTAGCACGCCTCCCCCCGTCCACAGCTTTCTGGATCCTTCCTCGCACTTTTCCAGGTCACTCTACTTCAGGGTAAGAGTGAAGGACGGTGGCTGGACAGCTCCTCTCCACACAGGCACTGGAAGCACCCCACCAACTTCCTGCAACGTGTCAGAGGACAGGGGACAGAGGAGGAGAACTCAGGGCTGGGGCAGACCTGCGCCCTGTGCCAGGACCTGTCTGTGGATTTACTATTCACGACAATACTGTGAGGTTCGGTGGCCCCATTTATCACATGAGGAAAGGGAGGCTCTGAGGGGTGAAGAGGGGGCTCAGGGACCCACAGTCCTCAGGCTGTCGTGTGGGGACTGGCTTCCTGGCTAACAGCTCCTCATCTGTCAGCCCAGATGTCACCTCCCTCAGGAAGCCTTCCAGGACACCTTCCCACTCTCTGTGTTGGGTGCCTCCTCCTGGATTTCCTCTGGTCACAGTGGGCTGTGAATGGTGGCTTCTCCGTCTTCTCTTGCGGGCAGGGATCAGCTACGTTCTTCTCTGGTGCTTGGAAGACTCGAAACACATTTTTATGGAGCCAGAGAACAAGGAAAGCTGAGGCTACGTCCCACACATCTCCAGGCTCTGCAGCCCAGGGTGCAGGCAGTGGGATAATAGTAAAAATCATTACCATTCTGCACTAGACTCTCAGGCAGGGATGGACAAACATTTTCTGTACAGGGCCAGATAGTAAATATTTCTGGCTTTGCAGGCCATACGGTTTTTGTCACAACTACTCAACTCTACCATTTAAAAGCAAAAGCAGCTGCAGACAATATGTAAATGACGGGCATGGCTGTGTTCCAATAAAACTTTATTTACAAAAGCAGCAGCTATTGATGGGTGATGGATAGCCCTGCCTCCGATCCTGGGTCTCCAGGCTTCCGTCTGCTGCTTGCTCTAAGGACTTAAAAATCTCATGTAATTCTCCCAAAACCATACGAGGCTAGTACTATTATTATCCCCATTTTGTAGATAAGGGAACTGAGGCTCAGAGAGTGGGGAGAATGACTCTTCCAAGGTCACATAAGTAGGAAATGCCAGAGCTGGGATTCGAACTTGGGCATGCTGGACTCAAAAGCCTGGCTGCTGAATGCTAGGCTGCGTTTGCCTCCCCGGCTGTGCTGAGGACACCCAGGAGCCAGACTCAGGCTGACAGGAAGGGAAGGGTAAGAAGCAAGTTAGTGAAGGGGACCTGCCAAGCCAGAAAGGTAGCACTGAGGTAGCTAAGAAAGTCGAGCTCAATTCCCTGCAGGCCTGGAGTGTGGGAGCCCAGGTCCCTGTGGCCCCTTTGGGTCACTGACAGCTCCCAGACTGCTCTGATGCTCGATGCTTGGGGAGGCCAGAAGGGGACACCGGTCCTGCATAGTTGGGACCAGCTGGGTTATCTTGTGGGGAAAGAACCAGTCCTCCCCCTGGAGGATTGGGGATGGGATGACCAGCCTGAGCCCGGGAATCTCAGGAGACTTCAGTGGGCAGCTCCTGACAAGCCCTAATGGATATTTGTCACCTGCCATCAAGGGATGATATTCTGAGTGTTTAAGCACTGGCACAGCAGGGGTCACTGACCACTCGGAACAGAGGCTGGACCCTGGAGCAGGGCCTCAAAAACCCCTTCCCCTCCCACCAGGCCCCACCCCCCTGCATTAACCTTTTAGTGGCTGGATGGTGGGCAGGACTAGGGAGTCCCCAGGGAGGCACAGGGTAATGTGGGAGGGACACTCAGGGCAGCCCTGGGTAGCCAGCACTCTACAGGGTGTGAGAGATAGACCAGAGACCCCACCAGGCCCCTGGGCAGAAGAGGGAGGCACAGAAGTCATGCAGTTCCCAAACCTTTGGTGGCAGACGGGACAGCCTCTTCCACTCCTGGGTCCCTTGCTGCTTCTCTGGCCTGGTCCCGGGCAGCACACACGTAGTCCCGGCTGGTGTGTGCAGGAGAGCAGGTCAGCTGACAGCAGCTTCTCACACAGCTGCTCCCCAGACACTGGGCCTCTGCCCCTAAGGTGCGGCCAGAGGAAGCAGAGCCCACTCCCGCTAAATCTGTCCTGCTCACTGCTGGCCAAAGCTGTCCTATGCCATCTCCACCCCCAGCCAGAGGGAACCTGCAATTTCACCTCATTTAGAGGTGACGCTTCTAAATTTAACATCATGGGCTTTTGGGGCTGGGTGGCTTTTGTGCCTAAGTCCCTCACTTAGGGCTCTTTTTTACCCACTCAAATGCTAGCCATGATTTAGTTTGCTTACAGGAGTTTCCAAAATAGCTGCTTTGGTTTAGCATGAAAGGAAATGACAAAATAGCCCAGGCTGAGGAATGTGAGTTTATACATAAGAGGATGGTCGTCCCGACGAGGCTGCTCTGGAACCAGACTGTCTGCGCCAGAGGGACTCGAGAGAGCCTGCAGTCCAAATCCCTCATTATCACTGGTGGAAGACCAAGCCCAGGGTTATCACATGACTTGCCTGGATCACCTCAGGGGACCAAAGAACCCACACTCCTCCCCTGTGCCCTGATCATCCCCTGCTCCAATGGCTGGAGCCACCCCCAGGCCTCTGCTCTCGCTGTGCCCCCTGCCTGGCACTCTTCCCCCAGGTCTTACCACGCTGCCCCTTCCAGCCTTCAGGCCTCATCCCCAAGGTCACCTCCTCAGAGAGGCCCTTCCTGGCCCCCTTGGCTAAAGTGGCCTCGCCCCTCACCCTGTTTCAGATCTGGAGTTGTCTTGCTTCTCAGTTCTTGAGTTAGCTGAGTGTCCGTCCCAAGCACCTCAGCTCCAGAGTGCGGGACATTTTTTGTCTAGTTCACAGTGTGTGCGGTGGTTGAATACGTGATTGGTTGGATAAATGGATGATAGAAGGATGTCTCTTCAGGACTGGGTCTGAGGTTCCCTTGCTGGGTTTATTCACTCGACACACGTGGGCTGGGCACCTACCGGCTGCAGGCGCTGGGCATACAGCTGTGACCGAGTGCCATGGAAGACAGACCGGGAGACAGGTGATTAGGGCACCAGGTGGTAAGACTGTATGCTGATGGGGAACAAACCAAGGCCTGAGGGAGCAGAGACAGGGACCCCGAACCCAGCCACAGGGGAGTAAGTGACTGCAGAGAACCCCAGGGGGCAGCAACACCTCATGTCAACATCTAAAGTAGGGGGAAAGGGCTTGGCAGAGAGTGAGGATGAGGTGGCAGAGTGTGGCAGGTATGGGGAACAGCATGTGCAAAGGCTCCAAGGGGAGAGAGAGGATCAGCTGGAGGAGGTGCAGACCGTTCAGTCTGTGTCTGGAGCATCGGACTTAAAGGGAGAACCCCGAAAGTGAGGAGAGACTAAACTCAGTGGAAAGTCAGTGCAAGCTGCCTCCAAGGAGGAGGAGGCAGCGCGGGCCTCCTGTGCCTGTGGATGCTGGGAATGCCCCCATCCACCCATTCAGTAAGCCCTCCTGCCTCCCTGGCCCCAGGACGCTGTGTCAATAACCAACAGGTGAGTGCCTTCTGCGTGCTGGGCCCTTCCACGTTGAGCCTCCGGCCAGGGACTAGGCGTAGTCATTCCAGGCAGGCTCTGTCTCTTTGGCCCATGTTCCATGTCTCCTGGGCCAACACAGACCACATTGTTTTGGGGGAAGCTTGGACACCCTGTGCCTGAGCCAGCTTGAGCTGGGTTTTTGCCCTCTGCACTCGACCCCTGGCTGACCCCCCGTTGCTTTACCCACTCACAAGACCTAGCCATTAGATGGCTCTTCTCAGGGCCCCTTACCAGAAAACCCCACAGCAGACCCGCTGAAGGCACAAGCCACGGCACCAGCTCCCCTCTCTCTGTGGAGCCCCTTAGTCCTGCTCAACGACCCCCCACCCCCGCCTCTTCCAGCTACTTTTTTCTCTACTATGAGAAAGAAATCTGTTCGTCTCCTCCAGAGCCAGATTTTATCACAGCCAGGATAGGTTTGCCCAGGGAGTCAGGAGAATACAGTTCCAGCCACATGTAATGTTGGACAAGTTCCCTCCCTTCTGAGCCTCTGTTTCCCTGTCTGTCAAATGGGAGGGTTGGGCTAGAGCTTAGGGTTCCCAGGTGCAGGACACTCAAGGTCAAATGAGAAATGCTCCGCACACCCACAACTCACTCAATGAGAAGGTAATTCCTGCTTTAGTCCCCTGTCTGTCCCTGTTCCTGGCTCCCTGACACTTGTCTTTCTCCCAGTGCACCCTAGTGCAGAGCTGGCCCCAGGTGCAGAGCCTTGGGCAGGCAGAGTGCTGAGCCGGAATTCAATCAGGTCATTTTGTTTTGTTGAATTTCTTTTAAGGTAACCTCCCCTTAAAGCAAACTGTCTTCTGTTTGAAAGAAAGCATTCCTTTGTTTGTTTTTAAATAGCATATTTACATGAAAAGAAAGCATTCCTTTGTTTGTTTTTAAATAGCATATTTACATGAAAAGAGTGGTGGGTTGAAAGGATCTGTGGTTTAAGCAGAGCAGATCCCGGCTCAATACCTTCCAAATGTTTTACCCTGGACATGTATTTCCTCATAATTAGAAAAAAATGTTAACTTGAAGAAAACAGAGAGGTTGATTAAGTTGTCCTTAGTTACACAGTAATTAAGCCTCAAAGTGGCCTCTGGGTGTCCTTTGATGTGGAGAACATTGCTTTTCAGGGTGAGTCTGGGATTAGAGGAGAAACTTTCCTCTGAAAAATTTTTTTTAGGTTCAGATCCCTGCACCGGCCAGCTACCAAAACAAAAAACAAAAACAAAACCAGAAATTTTTAGAGGTCTACAAATATCATCTACATTCCAGATAGCCTCACTGGGATTTTACCAGGTAAAGACGATTCATTAATTTCTGTGAAATATACAGAAGACACTTTATTTAAATGGCCCTATCGCTGCCCAATCGCTGCCCCACCGCTGGGGTCAGGCAGCTGGGGCCTGCCCAGCACAATGGGGAAGGATAAAGATGGGGCAGGCGTGGGGGTGGGGACAAAAGCTGAGCCTCTGGGAAGCACAAGGGGGGCTTTGAACCCTGCCCATCTCAAACGTGTCCTCACCCTGGTCTCTGCTGTAGGAGCAGTGGTAAAGATGGGGACACAGGCACAAGGGACTGCAATGGCGTGAGCGCAACGGAGGGAGTGCAGAGAGACCCCTCCTGAACTGCATTCATGGGAGGAAGGAGTGGGGTGACCTAGTGGTCACTGTTCCAGGCCAAGCACATCTGTTTTGTTGTCAACAACTGAAAACAATAACCAGCCCTTCTATGACACTTACTCTGTACGAGGCATTGGCCTAAGAATTAACCCGCTGAATTCCAGGGACTCAGGAAGTCTGGCCTCAAGCCTGGGCCACTAAGTGGTGCCCTCTTTCTGTGTCCCAGACACTGGGCTGAGCATTGGCCACTCAGCATCTTGCTCACTCCTCACGGCACCCCTGAGGTGGGCACTGTTACCACCCCCATTTTACAGACCAGGAGACTGAGGCGCACACAGACGAAGTCACCTAAACTGGCAATGGCAATTTATATCTTCAATAATTCACCTCAAAACACTTGCATATAGGCAGTGTGCTGAAGGTGCATCCACCTGACCTACATCCGGGGGTGACCAGGTAGCACATGGACTGGAGTACCCTAATGAGAAGCCCTTCCCCCAGAACTGATTATGGGATGGTCTCTCAACCTCAGCACTGCTGACATTTTGGGCTGGATAATTCTCAGCTGTGGTGGGCTGTTCTGTGCATCAAGCAGCATCCCCACTAGATGCCAGGAGCATAGCCCCCACCTGTTGTGACAACTGAGAATGTCCCCTGATACCATCATGTGTCCCAGGGGTAGGGAAGGGGGGCAGAATGTCCTGGATGAGAACCACTGCATTAAAGGCAGTTTTTCACATCTGGGCTAGAGGTTTCATTAATTAGCACGATGGGTGTCAGGAATGATTTTTCCCCAAGTAGTAGTGAAGATATTGTGTTTGGTTGGCTACAATACTGTTAAGACATCTTCCTCCGCTCATGAACAGGTGTGGGAATCGGGAAGGCCCAGCAGCCTGACACCTTCAGAGGGGGCCCAGGGACACACACACACACACACACACACACACACACACCTGGTCACCTGATCTGCCTAGGACCTGGACAAGAGCCTATAGGCCTGAGAACAAGGACTGGAGCTTGGAGGAATAGGTTGGCTTCCTCCAACATCTGGCGCCTGTTTGCATAACAGCAGAGTTCTGCATGACCCCTGCCCTCATTGTAACCCCCCACAGGAGCAGCGTAGTGAGGCTGCAGGGGAGGGGAGACCGGTCCAAGGGCTACCTACCCTTTTTATCCAAAAGAACTGACAGTGCTGGCCAGTTAGCTCAGTTGCTTACAGCATGATGCTGATAACACTAAGGTCCAGGGTTTAATCCTTGTACCCGCCAGCTGCCAAAAGACAAAAAAAGAAAAAAGAAAAACACCTGACCACTGATGCACACACCTAGTCTGGGTCAATTCCACACAGGCAGGACTCTGAAGCCCACCTCGGCCAACCACTCCTTGCTAGAGTGAACTGCCCCCAATTCTCGTCATCTCAGGGATACAGACCCCCACAACCCCACCCCAGACTCTACATCAGAGGAGCTTCCTTCTATAAAACAGCCAAAAGGAGGAAGAAAGAATTCCATTTCCCACTGCTGTCTCTGGAAGAACATTTAGGCTTCTTTTCCAAGGGCTGACCTCTCCATGAGCCACAGTGTGCCCAGTGCACAGGGCCACACAACCGAATCACTTTTAAAATTAGAAGACAAAAAATGAACTTGTAGGTCAAAGAAAATGTTTTATTATTTAATATATTTGTCTTTATACTGACACAGTAGTAATACATACTATTTTATATTTTTTACAGAGGAAGGGTCCTATGAAGGCCAGGGTGCTTGCCACCCACATAAGTCCAGCCACGGGCTCTCTCTCCACCTCTTCCCCACCCGAGTGCTTTGATATGCAGGTTGGTTTCGCTGTTCTGGCCTTTCTCCCTCTCCGGTTTATCTCCCACTCTCCCAACAGGACACCCAATTCCCTATGGCGACTGGCCTAGCCCAAAGGAGCTGGGAGCGCCCAGACCTCGCAGCTGGACATGAATCTTGACATGAATTATGTTTGTGCCACCACAATAGTACAAATCTACATCCCCTCAAGCTGACACTCCCGGCTTCTTGCAAAGCCCAAGCTCCGGCGTCCACAGAACCCTGGCCAGCTGCTCCCCCCCTCCCAGAGAAACAGCGTCTTCCCGTTTTATATTCGACTACTATCAATGGGGTGGGCTGTGTTTTCATTTGCATTTCCCTGATTCCTAATGAGATTAAGCATATTTCCATAGGTTTATTATCTTTAGAATCTTTTCTTCTGGGACTTACCAATTCATATTTCTTTGTCCAGTTACCTACTTTTTTCTTACTGATTTCCAGGAGCTGTTTAATCCCAGATGATGATCCTTTATCAGTTTTCTCCCAGCCCCTCACTTACTTTTTAATTTGT
>NW_007726324.1:521450-522003 GCF_000696425.1 Galeopterus variegatus
GTGTGTGTGTGTGTGTCCATGACAGAAGCTTCAAAAATTTATGTGGCCAAATCTGTCACTATTTTTCTTCTGTGTTTTAGAGTTTGGAAGCTGCTTTCTCCATCCCTAAAATGAAGTTGCTATTCTGTTGACACTGACGTCTAATTCCCTGGGTGGAAATGTTGTCTTTCTAGGTAGGCTGCAAAGTCCTCGAGTGTGTCTCTCCATCTCTCCTCCACAGAAGGCCTTGGCCAAGAGATTTCACTGCCTGCTTCTCAGAAATATCCTGAATCTGTTCCCTCCTTTCTACCTTCACCCCTCCACCCAAATTAATCCCCACCTCCACCTTACCCTCTGCCCCTCTTGAAAACCAGATGATTCTTTTTTTGGCAGCTGGCCAGTACAGAGATCAAACCCCACACTGGGGTGTTATCAGCACCACGCTCTAACCAGCTGAGCTAACCAACCAGCCCAGAGTGATCTTTTTAAAATTCCATCAGGGGGCCGGCCCGCTGGCGCACTGCTACAGTGCGCCGCTTGGGAAGCGCGGCAGCGCTCCTGCCGAGGGTTCGGA
>NW_007726324.1:522142-553159 GCF_000696425.1 Galeopterus variegatus
AAAAAAAAAAAAAGTGCTGGGGCTTCTTAGCACTCTTAGAATAAAATCTCCTCTGTGCTCCACATCCACAAGCCCTGAATGACCAGGCCCCTGCCTGCTCCTGGGCCTCCTCCCCAGGGACTTGGTATTGCTGTTCCCTTGGCCTGGGATGCCCTTCCCCCAGATCTGCTCCCAGCCATCTCCTCCCATGCTTCAGGCCTCACGGACAGCTCTCCTGTAGAGTCAGTCCTCTGCAAACTGGCACTCCCATACATTGCTACAGGGGTGTAAAGAGAAATTTGGAAACAAAAATCTATCAAAAATTTAAATGCATATGTCCTTTAACTGAGCAATTCCTCTACCCCCTCACCCCCCTTTTTTTCATCCCCAGACCTAGAAGACATAGCAATTCCACTTTGGGGACCTTATCCTACACATACACACCCAAGTGTGCAAAACATATATCTAGGAACATTCATTCATTGCAGCACTGTCTGTAATAGCAAAAGACTAGGGACAACCTAAATGACCATCAGTAAAGGACTGGTTAAATAAATCGATACAGCCACCCAATGAAATACAATGCAGCTGTTAAAAAGGTGGTAGCTGTATGTGTAGTCACATAGAAAATATATTGCTAAGTTAAAAAAAAACTGTAAAATAGCATATTTAGTATTCTAGTATTTCTGTTTTTTAAAAATGCCCATAAGAGGCTCAGACAAGGACACAAAAGAAAGTGCTTAACACGATTGCCTCTGGGGAGAGGAGCCGAAGTCTGAGGCAGCAGAGAGACGGAGGCTTACTTTTCTTGAGACTGTTTACTCCAGTACTGAGGTATGATTTATGGGCTAATAAAATGTGCAGATTTAAAGTGTACAGGGGCTGGCTGGTTAGCTCAGTTGGTTAGAACTCAGCTTTATCACACTGAGGACACAGGTTCGGACCCCGGTACCGGCCAGCTGCAAATAAATAAATAAAACATATAGTTTAATGTTTACATATATTATAGTACATCCACACAATAGAATACTATACAGCTGCCAAAAAGGAGGAAACAGGGATCACTAGTCTGATCACACACTGAAGGCTCAAGGTTAATCAGTACAGAAATTCTGGAAGGTAAATTAGAACAGAAACACTGAAAGGAGAATCAATAGTATCTATCATAATTAGACAAGTTTATGGAAGTGTCTTCAACATAAAGGTGAGATGAATAAAACATGGAATCTGTGAAGCACACACAACCCCACGGTTGGTTTTTCTCTTTTGGAGTTTCATAGGAGACTTATTCTTCACTTCACACCTTTGGTAAAGTTCCAAGGAGACGCCCTACGCCTGTGCTTCTTATTCTAAAACACAGAACATCTCTTCCCACTCCCAAATCCAGGTCCTCACTCTCCCCATCAATGGTTTATTTTCTTTGTGACTCTCATAGCACTCTCTGATGTCACTCTGTTCCTTTGCGTGTCCTGGGGTCTGCCTGCAATGGCCAGAACAGGCATCTCTATCCCCCAAAACAGATTGGAGGGCTAAGAATAGTGACCAGTAACAAGGTTCGACAAAGATTTACTGAGCACCTGCTCTGTGCCAGTTGCTGTACTAAGCACGTAATGTGAATTATCTCCTTTAATCCACAAACTACCTTGTGAGTTAGGACTATTATCATGTCCATTTCACAGGTGAGAGAGTCGAGGCTCAGAGATGGAAATGGTGTGCTGAAAGTCACACAGCCTGGCTTTGCAGCACTTCAAAGCCTGGCTCTTCCCCCTCCACTCCCCACTGTGACTCACNGAGCGTGATGCTGACAACACCAAGTCAAGGGTTAAGATCCCCTTACCGGTCATCTTTAAAAGAAAAAGAAAGAACAAACCCTTACATCACACTTACGATGAGCCAGGCTATTCCAAATATATTATGTACATTAACTCACTGAGCACTACCAGTAACACTGAGAATTATCATCCCCTTTTCAAGAGTGGGGAAACTGAGGCATGAAGAAGTTAAGTCACCAGCTAAGTGGTGGAGTGGGGTTTGTGGCTAGTGGCTCATCAGTAACCATAGGCATCCTGGCTATGTGGTGTCACTGCTCTGAGGTCAGCCATGGCATGCCCGCACCCTGCAGGCGCTGCAAGAACACCCAGCTCATCAGACACTTTCTGGATGGCATGCAACGAATGAGCAGTTTTTGTAAATCCCATCACTGTCTTTTGAACCAGATTACCACAGGGCACCTGCCATAATGGTGATGATGGGACATTTACAACATAAGTCTCTGGAAGATGCCTCTGGGAAGTAGATCGGGATGGAGAGAAACAAGCTTTTTACTGGGCACCTTTTTATATTTTGTACCACAGGCATGTAAGACCTTGGTTAAAAGAATAATCAGAAACAAAACAGAATTAAGTCTATCACAGTACAAGTGACACACAGCTAACCTTCAGAGCAACTAGTAAAGCAGCTCTGATTTACTGAAAATGCCACCCCCCCCCCTTTTTTTGGTGGCTGGCTGGTACGTGGATCCAAATGATTTATTGAAAATTCTTAAGGGACGTTTTTGACACTAAAAATGTGATATTTATTATATCTGTTAAAATAAATTCTTGAATCCTTTTAGTTTTTTCCTATGCACAGAAATAAATAACTCTTTTGGTTTATTGGGGGGATATGCATACATGTTAAAAGCATTAATTTGTTTAATATAAACATGCAATATACTGGTCAGCCATGGCGGAAAATAAAAACAACTAATAAATTTTATAACTCCTATAACTCGGATTGGGTGTTTGTTTGGTTCTTATTATAAGCAAGTTTGCAAGAAATGCAAGCTGCCAACTCCACAGAGGCTTCAATCTTTGGTGTCTAAGGATGGAACCCAGACAGGGACAGCCAACTGCTCGCTACCCAGTGCACAGGAAGGTGAGAGGACTGTTGTGCCCCTTTCTCCCCCCAATCATAAATTACACGATCCATCCTGTGTTTGCGGATGCTCACCAAGCCTGTGAGGCAGGCAAGAGGAGATGCCACCACTGCATACAGGCAGGCAGAGGTGGGGCAGAAGGGAAACGCTGGCATTTAAACCAACTGAGTGGTGAGAGGTGAAGGGTGGGGTGAGCAGAGACCACCTTGGAAGGACCCCGTGGGTGAGAAGCTAGAGCCGTAACCTGAGGTCACCATGGGTAGCCACATGGGTATTAGCAGCTCAAGCCCATCTCCACAGTCCCTCTGGTCCCTACCACCCACACTAAGATAGGAGGTGCTCAGTTTCCATGGGGTCAGGTTTGAGGACACACCTCTGGGTTTTTTTGTTTTTTATTTTGTCTTTTTCCGTGTCCGGCAACGGATCGCAACCCTCAGTGTTGCCCCCGTACCGGACCAGGACCGGCAACGGGATCGCAACCCTCGGTGTTGCCCCCCTGCGCCTCGCTCAGCCAGTGAGCGGGAACCGGTCTGTATGTGGGATCCGAACCCTCGGCGGGAGCGCTGCCGTGCTTCCCAAGCGGCGCACTAGCGCAGTGCGCCACCGGGCTGGCCCACACCTCTGGGTTTTAAGCCACTCCCCAAGGTCTCAGTTCCCTCTCCCAACCCCTCCCCTAGAGGAAAGTTACTGTTGCCTGTTAGACCTTTTTCAGCATCAACACAGGGAAATTGAGACAGCAAGGGGCTGGCTTATGCAAATGTAGTGGCTGGGCATGCTCAGTAGAGAAAGGTTGTATAACCCTGGTGGCTGAATGACGTTCCACTAGAGGTGCTAGAGAGCACAGAACATTCTTGAATATGTCTGGTGTACATGTGATAGGATTTGGCCAATGAACATGCTCCAAAAGGAGACCAACTGAGCATGGACAAGACTATGTTACATAACGCAGTAAGCTGAATATTCATTAGGTAGTATGAATAAGTGTAGACAGCGAAACCATAAAAGCTGAATCCTGGTAGGCGGCAGAGTTGTTGCCCGCGTTGCTGGGGCCAACTTGCACCTCCCTGGCTGACGGTGTCGCCTTTACCTTTGTGTTAAGCTTAGTTTTAGCAAGTGGCTGCTCAATCTCTTTAGCCAGTCTGCACTCTGTACTAAACTTTAAGTGTGTATTTCTTACTTTTGTTTTAAACTTGGGGTGGGCCCTGCTCAATCTCTGGAGCTAGGCCATGGTCTCTATAAAATCTGTATCTCTTATTCATTATATTAAGCTTGTTTTCACTTTCTACTGACTTTGGTCTTGAATTCTTTCCTGTGGCAAAGTCAAGAACCTGATTAGAGGACAGGGTAGATTGAGAACAGCTATCGACCCTCCCCAGATCCTCTCCTCCAACATCAACACCACACCACTCGCTTAGCCTAGACCCTGCCTGCTGTGCATATCACTGAGGAACAAGAGCCCAGGGCTTCTGAGTCAACCCCCTGGAATGCCCACGGCTCCCCTGGAGCCAGCCAGCCTTGGGACTCCACACAGGCATGTGGCCTGTAGACCTGGGTCTGTTTGCTAGTGGAGGCTGTTAACGGCATGGGAAATGGTCAAGGGTTCAACAAGCCATGAGCCATCTGGTCCTCCTGAGGTAAATGATTTACAAGAGAAAAATCAAGCCAGCCCGCTGTTCTGGCTTTTCTTTCAATAGTGAGATGTGCACAGTTTTCCTCCCGGTGCCTATGGGAGAGAGGGAGAGACTGCTCCAGGCACCCCGGCCCCAGCTCAAATGTCTCCCTGGGGCAGCAGCGTGACTGCATAGGGAGGCAGGAAAAGTCAGATGTTTTTCACATCTTTTTTTGTTCCATTCTCAGGATGAAGTGACTTTACGCCAGATGGTTTTTTTCTTTTAATTGAAACATAATTGATTGTACATATTTGTTATGCCAGATGGCTAACCCACATCCTAGGGAGAGTGGATTTCCTCTCAAAGAAACAGACTTATTTTCTAGAACCCAAAGCCTTGAATTTCAAGAATCTTCAACCTTAAATCCATTTTCTGTTGGAAGAAGACACCTGCTGGTGTCTCTGGGTATTGCAGCCCTGCTCTACCAGCTGCTACAAATGCCCATGTGGAAGGAAAAGAGGGTCTCCATGCTGGAATTTCAGAGTGAAGTCAGTGGATTCTCACACATTTGAGATCTATGTGTGGCTTAACATCTTGAAGTAAACATCTGGTGCTGGAATTGTAATCCTGGTGTTTCCAAAAGTGTTGCAAAACATTCCAGGCAGTCGCTGGAGATTGTGTACTACAAGCTGTTTATCAATTAATTCCTTCTTGGCCAAACATTTTTACTTGGGTCTACTGGGAGATGATTTCGGTGGGAATGAATCTCTGATTTTGTAATGAAAATCACCAGGGAAAGAGGGCTTGCTTTACAGAGAGTCATATTACAGAAAATATGGCTGGAACAGGTAGTTCCCATAAAGATGAGGATAGAACTAAGTTTCGAGCTCATGTCAAAAAGAAAAATGATATTCAGGGACTAGGACTTTGGGACTCTTTGCAGACATGCCAATAACCTGTGAGATACACATCCACAGATCCACACGACGGGTGATGGGTATATGCCTTGGGGTTAAAAAACCCAAGTTCAGGTCCAGCCTTTTCCTCTCTCTAGCTATGTGACCTTGGACAAGTCGCTTATCCTCTTTGAGTCTCAGTTTCCTCACCTGTAAAATGGGAGCCACTGACATGACCTCACAGCTACCTTACTGCACAGGTGCAATGACGTGCTCTGTTTTTCCTTGTTAAAAGGGAAACACAAACTATAATGTGTTTTTCCTTCCACTTTGCACTGCTGTGGTTAGAGACCTGGAGTAGCATATTGGTTTCCCAGAGCAGTTGTAACAAGGTACTACAAACTGGGTGGCTTACAACAACAGAAATTTATTGTCTCACAGTTCTGGAGGTTTGAAGTTCAGAATCAAGGTGTCGGCAGGGCAGTTCTCCCTCTGAAGTTTCTAGGAAAGAATCCTTCCTTGCCTCTTGCTAGTTTCAGGTGGTGGCCATCGATTCTTGGCATTTCTTGTCTTGTGGCAGCATCGCTCCAATCCCTGCTTCTGTTGTCACAGGTGTTCTCTCTGTGTCTCTGTCTTCAAAAGACGTTTCCCTCTTTTAACAAGGACACCATCACATTGCGTTAGGGCCTGCCCACTGACTTCATCTTGACCTGATTACCTCTACAAAGACCCTATTTCCAAATAAGGTCACATTCACAGTACCAAGGGTTGGGACTTCAACATATCTTTTGGGGGACACCATTCAACTCATAACAAATAGAAAATACCATGGTTATCCCAGGAATTCAATGATTTTTTTGATATGCAAAGTAGTTTAATGGGTTTTCTTTTTGGGTGGCTGCAAGCATTGGTGGGGTGGGAAGAGAAGATGCTAGACTGTTCCATACATATAAGAAAGCACAGACATGTTCATGGTGGTGATTGACAGCTACAGAAGGGGAAGGCTTTGGAGGAGGGGAGGGGACAACATATGAAATTCTCTGGACAATGGAATTTTAGGACGGGATTCTAGAATTTATTTCCACATGTGTTCCCCCTGGGATCGCATTACCCCAGATTCCATAGATTTTCTCTCTTCCTAATGGCACTCTATTTATTTTTTTTTTTTTTGAGGATTTAGTTCTTGCCCACTGCTGCTGAGCTCATGGGACTGGCCCAGAGCCCCACCGTCCCTTACCAAGGAGAGGCACAAGACCCAAGCCTGGCTAACTGGACATGGCTTCATGGAAGAGGAAACTAGAGCAGAAGGACAAGGAGACAAGGCAGGTACATTTTGTTCATCTGGCTGTGATGGTGCCCTGACCTGAACGTCAGCAGGGAGCCCATCTAGGGTTCCTCAGCCTGTAGTTCAGGCCCATTTTCAGGCCTAATTCTCTAGATACCCCATTATTTCAGTGAGCACCCCCAGTAGCCTTCCAGGAGACCCCCCTCAGCTTAAATTAGCCAAAATCTCTTACACTGGCTCACAACAGATATCTCTCAAATTTGCTCCCCCAGCAGCCTTGTGTCAGCAATACTTTATGAAAAATGAAAAGGTTGGAGCAGTGTCCAGCATGGGAAAAAAGGAAAAAAGACGGCAGTTTTAGGAGAGGAATGGGTTTTTGAAAAATTAACAACTCAGCACAAACATACCTAGAAGAAATGTTAAGATGCTCGAGAATCTGTGTGGGTAGTGAGGGGGCGGGAGGGTCCTGAGTTTTTCTCTGGGGTCATGGGTCATGGTTTAAATATCAAAGAGGGGGGATATGCCAGCAAGAAGTCTGGAAGATGTGGCCACGCAGCGGGCGGACGTATGGACCCTTTGCTGTCGGCCAGCACATCCCAGCCTGGGCCAAGCCGCCTCCGGCTGGGGGCCTGGGCCTTTCCTGCACACATGCTGTTTTAATTCTGCACCCCCTCTGGCTTTATTGCTTTTCCTGCTTAATGAGGTGAGGTACACTCAGCCCAGTGGCAATTCCCGTAAAAGCCAAGAGTTTTGATGACCCAGTGTGGTGAGCTTACAGGGAAGTGCTCCCTGAGGGCTCTGCTGGCTGGAAGCAGAGGCTTCGCCCCCTTCCAAGGACAGTAATGAGGTCTGAGCCTTCTAATGGGAGGCAGGGCAGTGGGGTGGGGCTGGGGGGCTGTTGCTGTGGGTGCCAAGAACCCTAGACGAGGGGTCAAATCTGGACTGCAGCTCCAGCTGGGCTAACCATCTGAGCCGTCGTCTATGCATGGGGATACAGGCATGTATTGTTGTCAGGCTCTGTCTTGGTCTGTTCAGGCTGTTATAACAAAGTGCCATCAACTTGGGTGGCTTGTAAGCAGATACTTATTTCCCACAGTTCTGGAAGCTGGAAGACCAAGACCAGGGTACCGGTGTGGTTGGATTCTGGTGGGGGGCTGCTTCTCGGTTGCAGACAGTGGTCCTCTCCTCGTATCCTCACATGGCGGAAAGAGGGCAAGAGAGCTCTCTGCAGTCTCTTTTATAAAAGTGCAAATCCCATTCACAAGAGCTTCACCCTCCAGATCTAATCACTTCCCAAAGTCCCCACATCTTAACACCATCATATTGGGGGTGAGGATTTCAACATGGGAATTTTGGAGCATCACATTCAGTCCATAACAGGCCCCAACAGGATAATAGATGTAGAATCAGTCTGAAATCCACAAAGTTCTAAGCAGATGAGAGGAAGTACCGATGTCACTATTTCTATCATTATTATTAGCACCTGACCTTCTCTGGTGGGCAGAATATGAAGATAACACCAGGGACCGTCCACCTCCCCCTGAGTGTGGCTGCAACCTGTGAATGTAATAATGTGATTGCTGTGATTGCCTTACGTGGCCAGAGGGAGATTATCCTGGACGGGCCTGACCTCCTCCAGTGAACCCTTAAACAGGACTGGCTCTTACAGGCAAGAGAGGTGGAAAGTAGGAGAAGAACTCACTGGGAAGAGGATTCTCCACTGCTGCCTGTGAACATGGAGTGGCCACATGGCAAGGCGTACAGAGGCCTCTGGATGCTGAAGGCCTCTTATTCTGGCTGAGAACTGGTAAGGAAATGGGACTTCAGTTCTGTAGCCACATGGAACTGAATTATGCCAACGAAAATGAGCTTGGAAGTGGATTTGTCCCCAGACCTTCCAGACAAGAACACAGCCTGACCAACATCCTGAGTTTCAGGCTTGTGATATCCTGAGCAGAGAACGCAGCCACGCCATGCCAGACCTCCCACCTACAAGATGGTGAGCCCACACGTGGGGGTGGTTTCAAGCTGCTAGGTTTGCAGTGATGTGTTACACAGTGATAGAAAACCAACACACCCTCTATAAAGGAAGCCTGAAGACGGGGTCTCCTATGAGACCTACCCTCCCAGTATCGTCTGGCTGTTAGAGGCAAGGGCTCTGGAGTTAGACAGGGCTGGGTTCAAATCCTGACCATACCACTCACCAGCTGTGTGACGTTGGCCACACTACCTCCCTCGCCTCTCAGAACCTCAGTTTCCTTATCTGTAAAATGAGGATGGCAATAAAATGCATGTAAATCATCACAGCAGGGTATGCACTGGAAGAGCCATGTGCATTATAGAAACCGGGGGCTGGCCCTTTAGCTCAGTTGGTTACAACACAGTATTATAACACCAAGGTCAAGGGTTCAGATCCCTGTATCGGCCAGCTACCAAGAAATAAATAAATAAAATAAAATAAAATAAAATTTATATATATTTAAAAAAGAGAAATCAGCTGACAACTAACACCAATGCGCCTGTGGTCTTCAGAGCACTGCCTGTGCACCAAAGGGGATGGGAATGAGCCCAGACTTGCTGTTCAGGGACCTACAGGCCATTTGGGGAATCTGGACCCTGAAAAGACAGCCACAACTTCAGACTAAGTGAATGGGACAGCGCGACGTTCTTAGTGAGTACAGTGGGACAAGACCAGGCCTTCCTTAGTGCTCGGAACTTCCCCTTTGAGCCTGGCACTGTCCCTTCTTTGAGACGACCCCCTTTGCACTGGCTTCCCTGAGGAGAGTTTTTCTTAAGGATTCTGCTACTAAGCCTCTTTCTCTCTGTCAAAATGAAGATTGAGGCCAAGCCCTTATACCTGTGCGGCAGACGCTGACCCTGGACCCAGGGAGAGGGGTGGGTCCAGTCTGTTAGTTCTGTCCCTGTCATGTGCCCTCCCCAGGCCCACTGTACCCGCCCACCCAGTTCTCCCAAGTTCCAAACCCTGAGGCCCCTCTAACCACTCTTATTCTCCCCACCATTGGGAATTACCGAACCCTGTCTGTTCCACCTACATGCACAGCCTCGACTAAAAATCCTGGCCACAGGGGCACACAAATCAAGTCCACGGTGTGATGCCACTTCGCACCCCCTAGGATGGCCATAATCAAAATGACAGACAATAGCAAGTGTTGGCAAGGATGTGGAGCAATTGGAAACCTGGTACACTACTGCTGGGATGTAAATGGTGCAGCCACTTTGGAAAACAGTTTGGCAGTTCCTCAAAAGGTTAAGCATAAAGTAACAATACAACCCAGCAATCTACTCCTGGATATACGTCCAAGAGGAATGAAAACATATGTCCACACAAAACCCACACACAAATGTTCATAGCAGCACGATGCAGAATAGCAAGAAGTGAAACAGCCCAAATGCTCATCAGCTGATGAATGGATAAACAAAATGTGGAATATCCATATGATGGGATATTATTTGGCCATATGAAGGAATGAAATACTGATATATTAGGCAATGTGAATGGATCTTGAAAACATAATGCTAAGTGAAGGAAGCCAGACACAAAAGGCCATGGATAATATGACTCCGTTTATAGGAAAGTCCAGAACAGGGAAATCCATAGAGACAGAAAGTGGATTAGCAGTTGCCAGGGGCTGGGGGCGAGGGAGTATGAAAGTAGCTGCCAGCGGGTATGGGATTTCTTTTTGTGGTGATGAAAATGCTCTGGAATTATCTAGCAGCGATGGTTGCATAACTTTGTGAATATGCTAAGAAAACCACTGAATTGTATACTTTAAAAGGATGGGTTTTATGGCATATGAATTATAACTCAATTTTAAAAAAGATTTTTTAAAAAGTCCTGACTGCTACTTACTAGCTCATGACCTTGCACAAGTGACTCGGCCTGAGTCCCAATCCTCCATCTGTCCAAGAAGATCATAACAACAGTGACGATAACCTCTTGGGTCTGCCGAGATCACATAAGCAAGTGTGGGAAGGCTATTGCCCCTGAGCAGTGCTCGGTAAATGGAAGTTTTAGAATTTGTACTAGGATCAGTCACTAACAAGGCTAGTATAAACCTAGGGTGGTCTCCCAAGGCTCTGCCTCCTCCAGTGCCTCCACTCCCCTATGCACACACTGCTGCGCTGATTTTCCTCAGACACTTCCCGATGCCCTCCCTCCTCCCCTACCCAGACTCGAACCCTCAAGCCAGGCCTTGCTGCTCCCAGATCCTTCTACCCCTCTGCCCCGGCGTCCGCTGTTCCCTCTGCCTGGAATGCCCTGCGTGTCCTTTTTCAGCAGGTCAAACTCGCCCTTGCCTTCAAGCGGCCCCCCAGCCGCCCCTCCTCTGGACAGCCTTCCCTGACCCCTCAGAGCCACAGGGACCCGCTGCCCCCTTCCAGATGCCCTGAAAGGGAAGCGCTGATGGAAGGCTGAATCACACCAAGTGCCTACAGCTTCCGAGCCAGGTTCTGAGCAACTCGGGAAAAGGGTCATGTCTTATTTTAGTGTGTCCCAAATTTCATTCATCACCTTCACAACTTTTCCCATATTTGAGTATCACCTGTATTATAAGTTACTTTTTAAAATATCTACTCATTTTTCAAAAAACTAAGTGCACTTTAAAGGACACTTGAATCATTACCAAAGAGCCAACATCATTTGCCATTAATAACATAAACAGTAACTGCGAAATATTCACACTGGACACAAAACCATGTTCAAGTCCAGAGAGGCACACTTGCCTGCTAAGCCTCTGTGCTTTCAAGGGGGAGATTAGTAGGTCTTAGCGCAGCATTAAAGACGTATTAACAACAAACAGAGACTTTCTTGCTGGCACAATCAGGGCTGAAAGATAATTGAAAAGGGACTTACGTGTTCTGTCACTGTTTTTGTTTTTTCTTCTTTGGCAGCTGGCCAGTTATGTGGATTGAACCCGGACCTTGGTGTTATCAGCACCATGCTCAAACGAGCTGAGCTAATCAGCCAGCCCCTTGCTTTACTTTTCTCTTTAGCATTTAATACCGTCTGACATACTATACATTTTCCTTGTCTATTGTCTATCACCCCAACCAGCAGGCAAGCTCTAGGAGGCAGGGCTTTTATCTGCGTGGTTCACTGCTAAATCCTCAGCACTCCAAGGATCATACCTGTCACCCAGAAGGCACTCAGCAATCACCCGCTGAATGAATGAATGGAGGAATGGACAAGTGAATGAATCTCTGTACCTCCAGAGGCCTTGTGCTATCTTCTACTAGTTTTGCATCAAATCTTACTCCTGGAAGGTGCTCAATTAACATTTCTTGTGTGAGCAAATGAATTGACCAATCCATGAATTTTTGCCTGAATAGTGAAGCTCTCATTTTTTGAAGTAACCCAGACTTCTTCATTTGTATATGCTTTCCAACTCCCAGATTCTAAATTCTTCCTGCAGATTGCCTCCAGGACTAAGAGAACTGAGCCTTTTGCCAAGAAGAGGTTGCATTCTGAGGCTCTACTTTAGATTAAATAATGGTGGATTACCAGGAAAAGAAAGCCAAGGACCCCAAAGAGTTGTGGGGAGCAAAGAGTGAGTGGGGAGAGTGTTCCCCAGGGACAATTCCTTCTTGCCCTCCTGCCCAGCGCCCCTGGCACCCTGCCAGGCAGGAAAAAGCCGCCAGACACACACAAGGGCTCACTGCAGTCACCAAGTGATCTTAAGTACATCAAGATGGGTGCACTGACGCCAGCCACTCTGAGTGGATCTGGAATGAATTGGGGGGTTGTTAAGATCGCCGACTTAAGCTTCTTCTCAGAGGGAAAATATTTATTTCACTGAGCTCTGCTTTTTGGAAAGCTGTGCCTGTATCAGTCTGCATCGATCTAGCAGAGTTTTGGCTACTGCTGGGTTTTGTCTCTCCCCGGTCTTGATTGGGGTGTGTGTGTCTGTGTGTGTGTCTGTGTGTGTGTGTGTGTGTCCACAGAACACACTCCCATTATTAAGCAATCAGCGAAAAGACTCACTCAGGACACTCTGCACTTCTCAACCAGAAAACGAAACAAAACAAAAAAACCCCCAAAACGTACATGAACTGAATTTGTGGCAGGACGCACAAGACCTAAATATTTTATCTCCAAAGATTCCTGCTCAAAAGAGGCATTGCTTCTTTCCTTCTCTTTCTCATGGTTTCCCCCCACCCCCTGGTTTGAGGAAAAATACAGACACATGTGAGGAACAAAGTAAAAGAAGTAAAAATCACTCCTGCTCTCCCAAGGGAATATAATTGACCTTTAGTGCACAGATGTTCTTTCCAGTTGTTTTCTACTGTTGAGAGCCGAGGGGTCTGGGTTTGAATTCCAGCTCTGCCACTTATTGGCTGTGTGACCCTGAGAGTCACGTCCCCACTTGGAACCTCTGTTTCCTCATCTGTAAAATGGTATAATAATAGTGCCCACCTCTTTGGACTGTTGTGAGGCATAAACAAGAGAAAGTATATACAGAGCTTAGAGTTTCTGCACATGGCAAATGCTCAGTAAATGGTACTGATTTTTTTTTTTTTTTTTTGTCTTTTGTCTTTTTCCGTGTCCGGCAACGGATCGCAACCCTCAGTGTTGCTCCCGTACTGGACCGGGACCGGCAACGGGATCGCAGCCTTCGGTGTTGCCCCCGCACCGGACCGGGGACCGGCAACGGGATCGCAACCCTCGGTGTTGCTCCCGCTCCTCGCTCAGCCAGTGAGCAGGAACCGGTCTGTACGTGGGATCCGAACCCTCGGGCGGGATCGCTGCCGCGCTTCCCAAGCAGCGCACTATCCAGTGCGCCACCGGGCTGGCCCTGATTTTTATAGGATAAATATATACAATTTTTACACCTTCTTTTTGATGAAACAGTACAGTGTATACATTTTTCATTTCACTACTCTCATAAACATTTTTAATGACTGCAAAATATTCCATTGTGGAGCTGCACATACATTATTTTTTTAACTGTTTCCTAAGGATAGAAATAGAGGTTGTTTCCACAATATTATAAAGATTGCTATAATAAACATGTTTAGACTCAAATCTTGGTCGATAGTTGAGGTACTGTCCTTAAGATTAATTTCCAGAAGTTAAATTATTGGGTCAAATGGTAAACCTCTATACATTATACTTAACACTGCAAATTTTTTTTCCAAAAAATTAGCTGCAGATATGCATGAAATAATTCATCTTACTACATCCCAGCTGCTTTGAAGATTATTACCTTTTAGTTGTTACTAATTTGACTGGCAAAATGACATCTCTTTAATTTGCATTTTTTAATATTTCACCCATTATTTTTCTAATCCCGGTTTTATTAGCTACAATATGTTGAGTGTTTATCATATGCCAAGCATGGACTAAGTGTTCTCCATAAAATATCTTTTTTTCTTTTTGGTGGCTGTTCAGTATTGGAGTCTGAACTTTGACCTTGGTGTTATAACACCATGCTCTAACCAACTGAGACAACCAGCCAGCCTCTAAAATATCTTAATCAAACTTTTTGGTATATACCCCCCAAAGAAGTGAAAGCAGGGGCTCGAACAGGTATTTGTACACCTGTGTTCATAGCAGCCTTATTTACAATAGTCAAAAGGTGGAAGCAACCCAAGTGTCCACTGACAGATAAATAAACAACCCATACAAGCCTGCTTCCAAAAAAAAAAACAACAACAAAACAACAAAACACAAGATAAATGGATAAACAAAATGTGGTATACACACACACTGGAATATTATTCAGCCTTAAAAAAGAAGGAAATTTTGACACGTTACAATATGAATGAACCTTGAAGACATTAGGCCAAGTGAATAAGCCAGTCACAAAAGGACAAGTACCATATGATTCCACTTAATGAGGTTCCTAGAGCAATCAAATTCATAGAGACAGAAATTAGGATGGTGGTTACCATAGACTTGGGGGAGAGACAGATGAGGAGTTAGTTGGATGGATACAGAGTTTCAGTTGGGGAATCTTCTCCAACTTCCAGAAAAATTCTAGAGAAGGATGGTGGTGATTGCACACAAATGTGAATATATTGCACACTTAAAAATGGTTAAAATGGCAAATTTTATGTTATATGTATTTTATCACAGTTTAAAAAATCTTAAGGCTGGCTGGCTGGCTCACTTGATTACAGCATGGTGTTAGAACACCAAGGTCAAGGAATCAGCTCCCCATCCTGGCCAGGTGCCAAAAACAAAACAAAAAATCTTAATCAATCTTCTTAACATCCTGTGAGGTAGATGATATTACTACTCTCCCCTTTTCTTTAAAAGATGATGAAACTAAAGCTCAGAGAGTCTAAACACATTCCTGGAGTCACACAGCTTATGAGTGGTGGAGACAGGCTTAGAAGCCAGGTCTTACTCTTCAAGTCTACGTTATACTGCAAGAATTCTGGTGGCCCTGGGAGCCAGAGGGAAAATTCGACCAAATTCAAGGTAACGGATGGAGTTAGCAAGTGCACAGCGCCAAACGGAACTGCTGGTCCTGAAGACTCAAGTTCAGTTCTAAATTTATTCTCTCTGACCTTCTTGTGGGTTCTAAATTTGGCCAAACAAGTTCTTCCAGCCCAATCGATGACGTGGGCACATTGTTTTGAAGATCAAACCTTTTTCCTGGTATGAAAGTAATAAAACAATGCAGAGTTTGTTTGGAGAAGCAGTCCTGCTGCCTGTTAGCTGCCATCTGAAAAGGATCCTGGACTCCCCACCTGATGGCAGACACATGTGGTTGTTGATCAATTTCTTGGGAACAGTGATTAAAACCATTTCCTGAACCCAAGTCTGAATTTCTCCTCCTGAATGAACCAGAAACAGAGCTTTGGGATTCTAACCAGAACCAAACTTAAAATTTTTCTAAAATTACAAATTAAGAACAAAATAGACCTCTTCAGATGGTCTCCAGGCTAGGGAGGATTTACAGTGTCTTTGGGGAACTCACCAGCTGAGCCCTGAATTCTCTGGGAAGGTATTGGAGTGATTGACCTACCTGTGACCCCTTTCCAGATACTGAGGTGGTGCAGTCACATCACCTGCGTGGTCTGGCTATCTTGAAGACTGAACAAATCCTGGACACCAGACCCAGGAGAGACCATCCACTCACTGGCCATGAACATGACTTTTGGTGCTTGGCCCAAAAGGATGAACCTGGACATCAGATTTGCTTCCTCAGGAACGTGAGTCAAGAGATGCAGAGGGACATTTCAGTTGATGCAAACACCTGAGCTGGAAAGTCATGGATATTTGGGGTTGGGTTGGCCGTTCTGGGGGCACATGCACACAGATGTTTGTGGAAGAGGGGCAGATGCTATGGGACTCTGGATCCCAGTGATAGTGTCGAGTGGCTGGATCGAGCTTCTCCTGCAACTCATGCTACCCTTGGGCTTTTCAGTTATGTGAGCCAACAAATCTCTTCTCAAATTAGTTACATTGAGTTTTCTGTTTTTATTTTATTTTTATTTTTTATAACCCAAAGAAATATCTCTATACCCTTGCAATGCATCCCTTTTTTACCTGGAATTGTTAGAGTAGATTTGTGATTCATAGAATCCACACAGACCTTGCTAAATAAAGCAAGCAACAGCCCTTTGGGAGATTTCAAATTTATAGCAGTGTCCTTGCACGTCCCAAGTGACAAACTCCCCTTCCCTGGTCTGAAGCATTTCAAGGAGGGGCAAAGAGGTTAGGACTTAGTTGCAGGAACACACTGTCCTCATGACAACCCCTTCTCAACCTCAGAAGTGCTGTTATCAGAGTCTCTGGCTGTTGTCTCTCTGCGGGTCTGGGACAAAGGGTGAAGCCAGGAACTCCTGAGGTTTAAGGCCCTGGGAGAGAAGAGGGAGGCTGGGTCTGGGGCAGAAATACGTATTCTGTTTTCGTTGGGCATCCACAAGACAGCTGACGCCCACAGTGAGTTTGACCAGCAACAGGGACAAATAGCATTCACTCGACAGGCAGGACCCAGTGCTAAGGGAACCACTGGGGTAAACTGAGTCCCATCTGGGTGAAGGGGTTCAGAGATGAGTGGTGGCTCTGGGATTTGAACCTGGGTCTGATGGGCTCCCAGTGTAGCCCCTTTTCTAATCCACTGCCAGGAAGCTCTGCCAGCTGCAGGCCTTCTGTGGAGGCCACATCTGCCCTTGCATTCCCTTCCAGCTGGTTCTGCCATCAGCAGCCCCTCCAGACGTCCCTCGGAGGCTCCAAGGAGCTGACTACTGATGCAGAAAGGATTAGCTGCAAACTCAGCCCCTCCTGCAGCCTCCTCCAGACCCGTGGGAGGTGTGGGTGGGTCCCAGCCTGCCTGGGATCATCGGCTTTTGTCATCAGCCAGGGCCAGACCCCTTGAAGAAGAAGCTCTAAGAAATGAAGGGGAAAGCCAAAAAGAATTAAAAGTAAATTTCCAAATGGAAATAAAGAAGCACTAATATTCATAACTGGCCACATTGGTGAGATTGGGAGCTTAAGCATGAGGCGATGGGCTGTGTTACAATTTTACTTAAAGCTCACAGCAATGGGGCAGGCCCGTGGCTCACTCGGGAGAGTGTGGTGCTGATAACACCAAGGCCATGGGTTCGGATCCTATATAGGGATGGCCGGTTCGCTCACTGGCTGAGCGTGGTGCTGACAACACCAAGTCAAGGGTTAAGATCCCCTTACTGGTCATCTTTAAAAAAAAAAAAAAAAAAGCTCACAGCAATGCTCAGGGTAGGGAGCTGAGGCTCAGGGAGGTGACCCCACATACCCAAGGTCACCAGCTAGCGCAACAGGGCTGTGTTTGAGCTGGGTGGTGGACTTCACGGCATGGCCATGATCACTGCAGCCCTCTGCACCAGGGGTGCGGTTGTAGGCAGCAAGGCACAAGCACCTTGAGTGGTATCTCCATCCTCTGCCCGCAGGACCCTCTTCAGTGCCCACTGCTGTCCTTCCGCCATGGCTCATGCCATCTCTTGTGGGCCACAGGGGAGCCAGCTGGAGGCAGATTCGAGTCCTGGCCCTACTGCCCACTGGCTGGGTGACTTGGGGAAGTCAATTCTCCTTTCTGAGCCTCCGTTTTCTCCCTGTGCAATGGGGAGCCTGTACTTGACCAGAAATTTTCAGACTGTTGACTGCACCTGTTTGTGGCTCAGGAGCTCAACTGAGCAAGTCACCACAGGCATTGATTTATGTTATTCAGCCTCTGCGGCCATGTTTTCCCAAGTGCGCCCTTGTCCTTTCTAGGAACGGCCTGAGGGCAGGACTCCCGCATGCTTCTCTGATCACACCAGCAGCTTCCCCAGAGTCACTGCCGGGCACAAGGTGCTTCACGATGGTCAAATGGCTCACTCCTCAGTTCCGCTCCTCTTCCCAGTGCCTGCAGCCCGTGGAGTGTGGCAGTGAGACCCTGCCTCTTTAAGCCTCCAGGTCAGCATCTGTTCATGGGAATAATTCCACCTACGTCATAGGGTTACTTTGTGAATATTAATTAGGATAATGTTTGCAAAGCTCTGAGCTTTGTGGGAGGCACATAGCAAACCCAATATCAGCCCACTAAAATAATTGATTAAGTTCATATCACATATATCATAATAGGAGGTGAGAACACCCTTCTGGTACCTTCCTACAGGCAAATAATCAGCTGGTTATTTGGCACCTATTTCTCCCTTCGATTAGAGAGGCTGAGCTGGGAGAATAATAGCTATGGCAAGAACTCTTTTCCATATTTTGGCTCCCCTAGACTGGTTGCCAGTCATCTGTCCCCACTCCGAGACAAACCTGACCCCCATCCCCAGAAGGCAATAACTTCAGCATCACCCCCTGTTTGAGAGTGGGTGTCTACTAGAGCATTTTATCAGGCATTACTGTATTGAAGGTAGGGCACCAGAAAGCCCATTGAGATCTCCATGGTGGCCAAATGGCTTGACAGCTGGGTCCCTGGGAATCGTCCTGCCTGTCTGCCCATCATGCTGTGCTCAGCCCCAAGCACTATTCTGCAAGAGCCAGGTCAGCAGCTGGGCTTTCTGCTTGCCTCCGACCTCCAGTCTATTTCTTTTCCATGTGTAGCAGCTGTCTAGAGTGGAAATCTCCAGTGAGGGACAGTCCTCCTCTTAATGCTCTAATCAGGCAGGAGGATCCCAGAAGAAAGGAGGCTGGCTGAGTCAGGAGGGTTCTGTTGCTGAGTTCCTGTGTTACAAATTGGCAAATCACTTGACTCTCAGAACAGGCGATTTCTATCTCCTTCAGCTTAGAGCAGGAATTGCAAATAGGTTCTGGCTCATGTTCCAACATCAAACTGGTGGATACTGGGTGCTTTGGGTGTAGTGTTAAGAAGGATTCTGAGGCTGTATTTGAGCTCACTAGGAAAGGATGTTGTGTTTGATTAGCAATGTCTGCCACAAATTGAAGGAGAGGAAGATCTCTCGGTTGACTTGACCTTCTCCTTCCAACAGCACCACAGGTTTCATTTGGTGAATGATCCCCTACCACTTCTCAGTGAAGATAGTTGCAGTGGAGTAGAACATGGCCCAGTCAGGCCATCACATCCCTATAGGGCTCCATAACTGGCTCAGCCAAGGAAATCTCCTTCCAACCAGGTCAAGGAAAATCAGTCCTAAGAACCCCCACCGCCAGATACCCTGCTGAATCCAGCCATACCTGAAGCCAAACCTAATGCTAGACTTAAGTTTTGTGAGCCAATGCATTCTTTTTTTTGCTTAAGCCAGTGTGAATCAGGGTTTTGTCACTTGCAATGCCAGGGGTCCTAACATGCAGATCTGTGCCTTCCTTCATCCCAGGCAGGTCCCAGGATGGGGACCAAGGAAGGGTTTGGCTAATGTGATGGCAACAGCGAGGACATCTGGGGACTTATATTATTTGTTTCCTTTAATCCAGCCAAGACCCTGTACTGGCCAGGGGCAAAAACAAACAAGCAATCCAGCCACAAAAAGAAGCCCAGAGTGCAGAGGAAGGGCCCATTTCTCCAAATGCAGGAAGAAACATCTCGGGAGGGAGAGTCCTTCTGAGGAGCCATCTTATGGTCTTATGTGAGAAGAGGACTTCTGCTTGGGGTGAGTTTAGCCAAAAAGGGGGAAAGTTGCCTAGAATATCCTTTTATCCTCACCCAAATCCCCCCCAAAACAAAGTTTATATGAATGCTTTTTCCTTAGCTTCCGGAACCAAGCTTGGCTGAATTTTATTTTAAAACATTGGCATAAATCACTAACGCCTTGGGGAGGGAATGTCAACCACCAGCTGGCAAAATTAGATTCCCCTCCACCCCCCTTGTCTCCTCCAGTTAAATGGGCCGAAACCTCCACCCCTCTCCCCAGAGGAGACTTCCCGGCCTCTTCCTTGAACATTTCAAAATTGGGTTTCTGCTTTAAGTTCTTAACACATGGTCACTGCAGCTCAGCTTGCTGGCCCAGCTCCTGTACGACGAGGGCAGGGCATGGACATGATACCGAACTAACAGCTCTGAGCACTTCTGAAGTCTGGCTCTTGAAGTTTTTTGTACAGCAAATTCTTCTCTTCCCCTCTTCAGGAACCTGGAAAGTCACACAGTAGCTGTGGGACTCAGAATAGCAAAGGCATTGGAGTCACATATTCCTGGGGACAATGCTTAGTCTGTCCCATTCTTGCTTTGTGATCACGGACAAGTCTCGCAACCTCTCTGAACTGTTTTCCTTTCTGTAAAGTGGGGATAATGATGCTATGCCCCGTAGAGCTGCTTCTGAGAGTTTGCTGCTGTAATGCTCGTGCAGTGCCTGGCACAGGAAGGGACATCACAGTACTAGTGTCCCTGGCCTAGACTGGGGTGGGGGCAGGAAAGGAGGGTGGAGGAGGATGTCTGGGACGCCCTCAGAACTTCTGCACCATTCCACTGTGGGAGGTCACCACCTGCTGTCCCCAAGCTGCCCTTGAGGCTTGCTCTGTCAGCCCCTGGAGAACCGTCGACCTCATCCTTCCAGAGGTGACACATCTCTTTGTCCTCAATGCACAGGTGGGAAGTGACTCTGCCCAGGCCCCTGAGCCTGTTGATGGAGGCTCCTGACCTCCCATATTCTGGTCCTCATCTCTGAGGCCATTGGGACAGAGAGGAGGATATCCAAGTGGGGGACAGAGGTGGCTTTCCAGGAATGACTTCCAACAGCTGCCAGGCCTCCCCTGGCAGCCAGGGCACACTTTCACACGTGAAACCTGGTCCTGCGCACATGACTGAACTTTGGCAGTGGCTTCTCATAGCCTCAGGCAAAGAGGCCCTGCCCTTCTCCCCTGCCACCGGCAGGCACTCCAGCGCCCCTGGTGGCACCTCCCACTCAGGCTCTAGACACTCAGGTCACCTCTCAGCTCCTTCCCGCTGCAGTCCCAGCCCTTACAATTCCTCTTCTAATTCGATTCCTCCTCCTCACTGTGATTCCGCTCCCATGTACTTGTCCATCCACACAGGATGGGGAGAATGAAGTACATTGGATACAGAGGTGATGGGGCTGCACACGCACGCACGAATGCACAAACACGCACATGCACACACAACACACGTGCACTCACACAGCACACACAACACACACGTACTTACACATGCACATACGCATGTGCACACTACACATACACATGCACATATCACATGTTCATATGCACGTGTACACATTCACACACTTGTGCACACATGAGCACATGAAACACGCTCACGCACACGTGTGCTCTCATATGCACACACGCTGCTCTCTTCATCCAGCCACTCCACTCTTCCTTCTGTGCCCCCTAACACTCCCCTGGTTCAGGACCACCTCTCCTGCACCCCGGGCTATGTCAGGTCACTATGTTACACATTACTCCTTATGCTTCTCCTTCGGCACACTTCCCACACTGTGACTAATTAAGCGTGTGATAGCTTCTGTAACAGGTACTAGTTTGAAAAATATTACTGTACTTTTCTCTCTGCCTTTCTGGGTAAACAGCCCTTCCCCTCTCAGGCCCAAGGCACACCTCTGCTCGGGGAAGATTTGGATTTGCACAGAGGAATAAAGAGGAGGACCATGGCCATACTGAGTTCCTGGTGATCAACACAGGTTTTGCTGTGAGATAGTAGACTTAGAAGCCACCAATTTGCACAGACTGTCTGGGGGCTCTGGAGGAAGGTGCACTGAGACCACCCCCACCAGCTTAGAGATGGAAACCTAGAGGTGCAGACGGTTGAAGGGAAGGAAGGCCTAATATTCTGCTCTGCGGCTATGCTGGGTCCTCCCATGAACAGGATGCAGTTCAACATGCTCCTGCTTGGGTAGGGGACACCTCTCTAGGGTGAGGGACAGAGTGACCTGTAGCTGGGGCTGGTAGAGGGCAGCCCAGGCAGTGGTCAGATGCAGCAAAGATGCGGGGACTCTGAGCCCAGATAGAGACATGTCAGCCAGCCAGCGCCCCAGGTCCAGACTGTGAGTCTAACAGCTGCTGGCTTCGGCCAAACTGCTGGGAAAGCAAGCAGCTGGAGACCCCCAACTCTGCCCCTCCCTGAAGTCTTGTCATCAGTACTCCTCTTGGGACACACATACCCCAATGCCATCTTTAGTGAGGAGTTGGGGAGAGGACAAAAGGAAATTGGAGGCTGGTCCGATGGTAGTGGGTTATCAGGATTTGCTAACATTAGTGTCACTGAAGTTGGAACACAACCCCCCACTGCTAAATTCGACTGGCTAAATAAATAAATAAATAAATAGAAAAGAAATTGGAGACTGAGATTTACCTAAAGGCTGAAAGTATTGGATCCGATTAAATTTACCAGATTAGACTAAATCTCCTTCTTTCCTTGTTGCCCTATGATGGGTTTGTGAAAAATATCAGATCAGTTACAGGAAATAAAGACATTTCTCTGCATACCCATGTGGTAGGAGAATAGATGTGCAGCCCAGCATCAGTCACCAGCATGTGCCTGTGAGCACTGTGTCTGGCACATAGTAGGTGCTCGATAAACACCCATGGAAGGCGTGAATGCGTGGCAACAGACAAGTGGCCAGTCTCTGGGATTGGGGAGGAAGAATTGTTTCCTCAGGGAGGATGGGCTTTGAAGTCAGATCCGACTGGGTTCAAACCCTGGCTTGGCCGTGTGGTGGGCAGCTTCTAACATGACCCCCAGTCACCCCTTCTCCTGGCGCGAGTGTGGGTAGACACTGCTAACGAACAGAATATGGCCGAAGTGATGGGCTATTACCTTCAAGATTAAGTTATGAAAGTCAGTGACTTCCAGCTCTCTTTCTCTCTCCCTCTCTCTCTCTCTCTCTCTCTCTCTCTCTCTCTGTCACACACACACACACACACACACACACACACACAGACACACCCCTTCTCAGCTTGCTCACATTGACAATAGCAAGCTGCCATGTGGAGATAGCCATGTGGCAAACAACTGAGGGTGGTCTCCAGCCAACAGCCCATAAGGGACTGAGACCCTCAGTCCAACAACCACAAGAAACTGAATCATGTCCACAACCACCAAGAGAGCTTGGAAGCAGATCCTGTCCAAATTGAATCTTTTTTTTTTTTTTTTAAGATGACCGGTAAGGGGATCTCAACCCTTGACTTGGTGTTGTCAGCACCACACTCACCCAGTGAGCAAACCAGCCATCCCTATATGGGATCCGAACCCGGGGCCGTGGTGCTATCAGCACCGCACTCTCCCGAGTGAGCCACGGGCCGGCCCCCAAGTTGAATCTTGAGATGACTACTACCTCGGCAGACACCGTGATTGCAGCCCCATTTGACACCCTGCAGCAGAGGACCCAGCTAAGACATGCCCAGACCCCTGACCCACAGAAACCATGAGGTAATACACATGTACTGTTTTAAGCTGCTAAGTTGTGGGGTCATTTGTTATGTAGCAATAGATAACTAATACAGCCTCTCATCAGCTCTGTGCTGTTGGACCAGTTTCTTAACCTTCCCATGTGTGTACCCTTGTTTAAAAATGGCCGTAATAAGAGCACATCCCCACTGTATAGGTTCATCGTGAGGACCAAGAGAATGAATGGATGAATGTGAGCACTGGTTAGAGCACTGAGAAGATCACAGAGTCAGGAAGCGAAACCAGAGGGTAGGTTAGGAGGGGGCTTTGAAGAGCCCTCATGAGCAGCTGCCACAAGTGCCCGGCTGTACCCCTGGGAAGGCTCCTCACACACACATAGGGGGAAGCCCTAGCTCTGTCCTCACTTTACCCCAGCCAGTTCCTCCTGGGGCCCCAAAGACCAGTGCTCAGAGCTGCCTCCAGCCAGGAGCCAGCAGAAGCCTGGTGAGAGGGGCCAGAGCCTTTCTGAGCCTGGCATTGAAGAGGGGGCGGTGAGGCCAGGGAGCCCAGCATCCTGTGCCTCCACCACTGCCCCCCACTGGATTCTGTCATCCCTTCCTCATGGATTATGTTCCCTATGGGGATGCTGTTGCCCCAAAGCTGGCTGAACTTGGCACCACGGAGACAAACAAACCAACAGCCACAGCATCTGATAGCTCCAGAAACTGACCCACATGAGTCAGGTTGGCCTGAGTCCCATGGCCTGTCCACGGCTCCCTCGGCAGTCAGTCCTGGGGCAAAGGAGTCAAAGGGGAAGGGTCAGGCTTCAGCTCTCACTTAGTAAAAGAAGTCAGACTTCAAGTCGAAAGAACAGACTTTCCACCTAGATGCACATCACAGTACGAGGGACACTTAACAGATGTGAAACCCCGCAGTCCTCACCCTAGGCCTGTGTGATCCCCAAACCTAAGCTGAAACCGCCGAGCTACCCACTTCTGAACCAGAGGCTGCCTCCAGACTTGACATCTTCCCCCTCCACCCCAGGCCTGACTGCCTGCCCACAGAAGCACATGACCATCCTCCATCTCAACCAGGGCTGGAGCCATGTGGGTGGAAGGACCAGAGGGTCTATCCTCCCCTCACTCATAAGGAGGGGGTGTGAAGACACATCCTTGACATCCACAGGCATGGAGACTGGGTGCCAGCACACAGGCAGCTCCCCTGTAGCAGGTGGAGGTTTGGGGGTGACCCCAGTGATGCTGGGTATGTGGGCTGCCCAAGTTGGTGACAACCAGCATGATGACTGGTGGGTGTCTCCCAACTGCCCTGAGGGGCAGGCGCTAGGAGAAGGCTCCTGCCCACTGTGCAGCCGGCAAGCTAGGAGCCCGGCCCCCGAGCCGCAGCTAGAAGGCACAGGGCTGCTTCTGTCTGGACCTGGGCTCAGCTCTTCCCTCAGCACCATCACCACCGCATCATCACCATGGCAACAGCGGTTAGCATTTCATAAGGACTGACTATGTGCCCTCAGCTCATGGAAGCCCCCAAACTCTGCTGAGGAAGTTTCTGTTATAATCCCTATTTTACAGAGAGGCTGACCGAGGCCCAGCTGCTCAGTGGGGGAGGCAGGATTTGAACCTGGACAGTCTGGCCTGCTGTTGGCGATGTGGCTGGCTCGTATGCACTCACCAGCCACCCCCCAGCAAAGGTCGGCAGCCGGCTTTGTCCTTCAGGAGACCCCGATCTGGTCAGGGAGCTCCAACCCACCCGCCGGCCGGCTCTCCCCACTAACAGAGCAACTGTTTCCTGGCCCCTATGCCCCAGTGGCTGGAAATCACAGCCTGCCCTTCCCCACTCCCAGCTCATGGCTCCGAGAGGCTCCTAATCGCACACGTCTCCCATCAGCCAAAGCAAGTGATTTCCGCGTCTGAGACACAGGCGTGTTAAAATGTAAACTGCTGTACATCAGCTGGCGGCGTGACCGTTTGTCTGTGTCAGGCCCTGTCCCAGCCCTGCCAGGTTGCCGAGCTCCCCTTGCCCGATGTCAGAGAAGCAGCCTCATCCCACGATGGCCTCGCCAGGCCTGGCCCAGGAGCCGTGCTCGCTGACCCGACAGTGTGAACCGCTTTGCAAGCATTCATTTAATAGCATTGTCTCAATGATGAATAAATCACACCTTAATGGACCATTTTTCAATGTGTAGCCCCAAGTCAAGACCTCCAAAATGTTACCAGATGTCTGGGATGGAGTGTAAGCCTCTGGCACGCTCTTGCACGCGTGGGGTTCACAGCTTTTTACCCGTGGAAGAGCCGGGCACGGGCGGGCCAGAGCAGGAACACAACTTCATGTTGGCCACTATTACGACAAGATTCCTTTTCCCCCTTTTTACAGCCTTTGAGGGGGAGAAGTGTCTGAGGGAGGTGTGGGCCAGGAAACAGCGCCTCTCCAAGGCCTGGGATTCTGGGACGGGAAGTAGAGCCGACTGCGAGCTCTTGGGACGGGTTGGAGGGTCTCAAAAACTCGCCAGCTTTGGAGTCAGGAAGGAAAATTTTAACCCCAGATTTGCCATTTCCTAGGTGTGCGACCTTGGGCAAGTCAGTTCACCTCTCCGGCGCTCGAACAGAGATAATCGTAGTACCCACTTCACAGGGTCATGGAGCGTACTAAATGGGGGAAGGGACGAAAGATTAGAAAAGTGCCCAGCACATGCCACATGCGGAGCAAATACTGCAGTAAGAGGAATATTAACAATAGCTGATATTTATGAGGTGGCGTAGTGAGTTGGATAGTGTTGCCCCCTAAAATTTCTCATCTATCCAGAGACTCAGAATGTGACTTTATTCGGAAATAGGGCCTTTGCAGATGTAATCAGTTAAGATGAAGTCATACTGGGTTAGGGTAGGCCCTAAAACCAATGGCTGGTGTCCCTGTAAGAGGAGGAGGGGACACAGGGAAGGAGGCCATGTGAAGATGGAAGCGCGAGGACCCCTGGTCACCACAGGAACTAAGAAGAGGCAAGAAAGGATCTTCCTTGGAGACTTCAGAAGGAACATGGCCCTCCTGACACCCTGATTTCAGACTTCCAGCATCCAGAACTGTGAAAGAATAAGTTTCTGTTGTTTTAAGCCACCCAGTTGTGGTGCGGTGCTTTGTTACGGCAGCCCGGGGAAGCGAACACAAATGGTTACTACGTACCAGGTAATCTCACAGATCTATCACGTGTCAGTTAACTTACAGCCTCACAACAGCCATAAAGGGTAACTACTATTATTACTATCGTCCCATTTTACAGAGGGAGTGATCAAGACTCGCGGAAGTGAAGGAACTCACAGACGGATCTAGATGTGAATTTGGTCTATCTGGCCTAAAGCCCACTTTCAAGGGCTGGCTCTGTGTGCCAAGTGTGAGAGCCATGTCCTAGTTCAGTCCTCACCAGCATGTGCTGTGTTCACTCACGTTTCGCATAAGAAGAAACAGAGGTTTAGACAGGTGTCTAAAGGCCACACTATATAGGTTCATCTGACTCCAAAGCCAGTGCCAGTGCTGTTGACCAGACTGATTCACTCACGTTTCGCATAAGAAGAAACAGAGGTTTAGACAGGTGTCTAAAGGCCACACTATTTAGGTTCGTCTGACTCCAAAGCCAGTGCCAGTGCTGTTGACCAGACTGACATTGTCCAGCTTCAGTGGGAATGCACAGAGTGGCTCTGGGACCCGGGGCAGAGAGAACCGCCAGCACAGCCCCAGAAGGAGCACTGTGCAGGGAATGTCTGTTCATTCATTTGTTCACTCAGGGCAAGTCCAACAGCAGACAGGACAGGGGACCCGGGGCCAGCCTCAATGGTGCAGGGAGCCCTCCGGCCCACTGGGTACCCTCAAACAATCCCTAAATTCATCCTCCTGGATTTATCCTATATGCATTTCCTATAAGCATTGTTGCTAAGCAAATGCTAGGGTTGGGGGGAGAGGGGCAAAATGCAGGCCAACCCACAGGACAGCAAAGGCTCCCACACCCCAGGCCGGGAGTGTTTTTCCACCAGGAAACAAGAACAGTTCATCCAAGTTTCTTCACCCTTTGTCCCAAGATGCAAAAATGTCAGAAATGCGCAAAGGCTCTGGCCACAGAGGGACACTATCTTGCCCCTGTGGTCTGCTTCCTGCCTGGGGCTGAGGGTCAGGGTGAAGACCACCATGCTGAGAGTCGGGGGAAGGAGGTCTGGCTCCTGCGGTGTCACAAACTTGCCATGGGTGTGGGGTGAGGCTGTCCCCTCTCTGGGCCTTGGTTTTCTTTTTGTTTTCGTTTTTGACAGCTGGCCAGTATAAGAATCGAACCCAGGACCTTGACGTTATCAGTACCACAGTCTAACCAACTGAGCTAGGCTACCAGCCCTGGGCTTTGGCTTTCTTGTCTATAAAATGGGGTAGTAACACTTGGTCCATCACCTCCCAGAATTAAGAGATAGCAGACTACAATACCTCAAGTAAGGTCATAGCAGGCTTTCTGCTTTTATTTTCCCGAAGGGGCCCAAACGTGGGAAATGGTCCCTGTATCAGTGCCTCCTCCAGCTTCTCCTCTATAACCAGGGTACTTGGCCCCAGCAGTCAAGCCATTTGTGTTCACTAAGCACCAGCTGCATGCACGACACTGTGTCAGTCTCTGAGAGGATATTTACAACTATTAACTATTAATCCTAACAATTAACATCAACAATAGCCACCATTTATTGAGGAGTTGCTAGATTCAAAGCAATATGTGTTTTGTCTCATCTAATTCTCACTACAAACCCATGAGATACGTATCATTAGCACCCTCGATTTTAACAGAAAACTCAGCTCAGAGGGAGTATGATTTGCCAAGCCCACACCGTTACGTCTAACTCCCTTTATACTCTGCTTCCAAATCAAATGCTGCTACCTGCAGTATGGACAGGACATTTTCTAACATTAGCTTGTAATCCTTGTGCCAGACAGAGGGTTCAACACGCCACCTGTGTTATGTCCCTGAGACCTCACAAGACCTTCCAGTGAAGTTGTTACCATCATTAGAAGTAGTATCCATGGGCCGGCCCGTGGCTCACTCGGGAGAGTGCGGTGCTGATAACACCAAGACCCCGGGTTCGGATCCCATATAGGGATGGCTGGTTCGCTCACTGGCTGAGCGTGGTGCTGACAACACCAAGTCAAGGGTTAAGATCCCCTTACCGGTTTTAAAAAAAAAAAAAAAAAAAAAAAGAAGTAGTATCCTGCTTTTCAGATGAGGACATGGAGACTCGGGGTATACATGGGTGGAGGCACTAGGAAGTCAGGACCAAAATTGGCCTCCTGATTCCACATCTCAGGTTCTTAACCATCCCAAAAAGGAGCCAGACACTGCAGGTGCTACACCAGTGGCAGATACAGCGAAGGGTGTTGGAGCAGAGATCCCAGGGGGGCTTCCTGGATGAAGAGGATCTCAAAGCACGGGCAGAAACTTCGTGGCACAGATTTCTCACTCCAGACGACATGAGAGCATTTGTCAGGAACCCGGGGCCTGGATGGCCCCACCCCTCCACCCCCCAGAAAACTCACCCTGTGGCACCTCCCTCACCTGAGGGACTCAGGAGAAATCTGTCCCTCCTGGCTTGGGGAGAGACTGCCCCTGCCTCCCACCCCACCCCACAGGTCTGACTGCATGCCAGGCCAGGGCTGGCTCTGGGCCAGCACATCTCTCCTCATTCTGCAGGCCCCGGGAGGGAAAGTCCAGAGCGAAGGTTATCATGGGGTTCACATACCTTAGGGGCGGGGTGGAGGGGGACACACAAAGCCACCAGTTATTCAATGCAGCATTATTTGTGGTCACAAAAGATTAGAACTGATCTCACGTCCATCAACAGAGGACTGGGTTAAGATACGTTGGCAAAACCACATGCAACTCAAGTGTCAAGGAGGAAGAGTGGGAGAGTTTCAAATAACTAACAAAAGCTGACATTTATGAGGGACTCTGCACATTGTCAGAGCTTCTCCCAAGTGTTTCTCACACTACTCTTGGGAGGAGGGACCATTATCATCCCTTTAAAATGAGGAAACTGGGGCTGGCTGGGTAGCTTAGCTGTGTAGAGCATGGTGCTGATAACACCAAGGTCCAGGGTTTGATCCCTGTACCAGTCAGCCCCCCGCCCCCAAATGAAGAAACTAAGGCACCCAGAGATTAAGTCCCTTGTCCAAGGCTCGTGACTAATAAACTGTGAGGCTGGGATTAGGTGCAGCCAGTGAGCCCCAAGCCACACTCAGATCCACTCTCCCAGCTTCTCCATTTTGCCCAGGGTCCCCCGAGCACACGCTCGTCAGCACCCCCACCCCTCTGCGGGCCTGGGCAGCAGGTGTTAGAAGAGGCTCAACCGAAACCTCTGTCTGAAATAGACGCTGATAACCCACACACTGTGGTAGCCAACTTCTCTGTACAGTCAATTACGGCTAGCGGGGCCCACTGATTATTTTTATAGCCTTTCCTGGAGTCATGACAAGGCAAACTAACTGAGCCACAGGACCCCTTTCATCACTAACAGCCAGGTTTCACGGTCGGAGGTGGAGGAATGAAAGAAAAATCACTTTTTTCTCCACTTTGAGCTAATCACCGGAACTCAAGGCTGGGCAGTCACTATGTTAGTGTTGAGAAAAACTGTTCTCAAGCAGAACTAATTGGCAACAGAAATGGAATTTCCCCCTCCCAAAAAATATAAACATGCTTTATCCCAGAGAATGACCCTTTGGAATAGGTATTCCAGACATTGCGTGCAACCACCCGTGTGCAGCCAACAGTCTCACACAGGCAGGCCAAAGATGGCCTGTGCTGGTTACAACTCAACCAGGTCAGCCTCTTGAGCAATAAGATGGTCACGAAGGTCAATGGTCCAAGCCAGGCAGCCTGCCCCAAGTGGACATCTGCTTTCCTGTTGCCCAGCACCAGTCCCCTCCTCCTAGAAATAGCATTTGGCTTTGGGGGGCTCCATGCCCTGATCTGCAGACACTGGTTTGGGTAGAATTAATCCTCCCTCAGTTCCAGGGATGAATCTTGGCAGGCTTAAGCCAATAGGCTTATTCCAGGGTTATTTCAGGGATAGGCATACAACTCAACAAGAAACAATAAGGCATGAGAAGAAACATTGAATGAGGCTTCTGGAAAAATAGTTCTTTCCATTTTAGAGAAATTGAGGTTCAGAGAGGTGAAGTAACCTGCTCACAGTCACACAGCAAGATGGTAAGGGGATCCAGGATTTGAATCCAAGTCTGTAGGACTGAGGAGTTTGCAGTGCTTACAGTACTGAGAGGTGGCATAAACTCTGGGGGAAACCTAAATAGCTGTATTTAAACACAGCTCTGCCATTTACTATCTGTGTGATTTCAGGCAAGTTACTTAACCTCTGGTGCTTACAGTACTGAGAGGTGGCATAAACTCTGGGGGAAACCTAAATAGCTGTATTTAAACGCAGCTCTGCCATTTACTATCTGTGTGATTTCAGGCAAGTTACTTAACCTCTCTGTTCCTCAGTTTCCATATTTGTGAAGTGGGGCTTATAAGAGCAACTCCATTTGCAGGATC
>NW_007726324.1:553862-555346 GCF_000696425.1 Galeopterus variegatus
TGTTCCTCAGTTTCCATATTTGTGAAGTGGGGCTTATAAGAGCAACTCCATTTGCAGGATCTGAGGGACAAATGAATTAACAGCAATATATTTAAAGAGCATGAAAAAGTGCCCATCACACTGTCCCTACCACCACACTGTTTCCCACACATGGTGAGAACCAGATTAAATAAAAGCAGTTGAAGTGGGGGAAAGAAATGCTGATGCTATCAGGTCTTTAATCCCTACCCCACGTATTCCTTTCTGTAGTACACCTGTCAGGCTTGGGTCCCCTCCAGGATCGGCTGTACCACAAAGATGTGGGATGTCAAGAACAGGCAGCTCATTCAAGACTTTGGGCATTCCCAGACCTGGCTCTATGCAGTTTATGGCAGTACGCCTATCCTTGGTGGTGGTCAGATCTAGGGGAAATGTCATCCATTCAAGTGGCAAAAAGTAAGATATCTGACAAATGCCACGTGGTGAAGGGTGGCATGTGAATTGGTATAGCTGCTGGAGAATAATTCAGCATGCTATTTTCTATTCCATACGACCCAGCAATTCTACTCCTGGGCACATACTCAAGACACACTCCTGTACGTGTGTACTAGAACAGGTGCAAAAACCCTCAAAGCAGTACTGTTTAAAACAGCAGACAAATGGAAACAACCCAGAGACCCATAGACTGGAAAAATAAGTTGTGGTATGCCATGGAATAGTATACAGCAGTGAAAACTGAATGAACAGCAAGCCATATGCAACCACAGNATAGTGTATCTTATAAAGTTCAAAAATAAGTAACAGTAAGTAATATATTACTTTGGCATATATATGTAAGTGAGAAAACTTTTTTAAGAAAGGGAAGTTGGAATGATGAAAATGTTCTGGAAATGGATGATGGTGATGGTGGCACAACATTGTGAATGTACTTAACGACACTGAATTGTACATCTGAAAGGGGTTAAAATGATACGTTTTACATTAGGTGGATTTTACCTCAATTTTTAGAAAAGCAAGGGAAAGGCGAACACAAAATTCAGGATGGCAGCTACCTCCGTGGCAGAGGGAGAAAGTCGGATAGGGAAGAAGCACATAAGCAGGTAGAGATTGTGGTCCAAGTTCTAGTGCTCAGGTCGGATGGTGGATCCACAGGTGTTTACTATTTTACAAACAGAAATTGTTAGGTGGAAGGGGGTGTGGGGCCATTCAGGTGCTTCTTTCAGTAGGCGGTGATGGCATTATGATTAACTCAATTCTTCCTACTTGAAGTTCATTTTAAAAAGTCTTGAGGGAAGCTCTCTGGACCCCAAATTGGGGAGCCAGGGATTTAATGGGAGACCTTGGGCAAGTGAGGGAAAGTCCTTAAGCCGTTTGCTCGGCTGTGAACTGGGTGTAAGACTGTATGGTCCCCAGTAGATGGGGGCATCCAACAGGGTGTTCGTAGTGAGCACTATGCCCCCTCCCTCCTCATGCTTCCACCTACAGGGACCCCCTCCCCTTACTCA
>NW_007726324.1:556174-557390 GCF_000696425.1 Galeopterus variegatus
CATTTGAAGAAATGTTTTAGGTCTTCACAGCCTAACATGGAAAAAAATCCAGGATACATTGTCAAGTGAAAGAAGGGAGATGCAGAAGAAAATGTATAGAATGATCCCATTTTTTAAAATTAAATTATTTTAAGGGGCTTGTTGGTTTGCTCAGTTGGTTAGAGCATTCTGCTGATAACACCAAGGTCCAGAGTTCGATCCCTGTACTAGCCAGCTGCCAAAAACAAATAAATAAACACATGAACAAATAAATAAAGTTACTTTAGAAAATATGTATATGAGTGAATGAATGGTCTGAAAGACGAGACCCTGACTTTTAACAGGGGTTACCCAGGGTGCATGCAGGAGCCACTGAGATTTAAACTCAGGATTGCCCTTCCTACCATGCAAAATGATAAAACATGCACTTTAGTTCTTTGTAAGATTGCTGTGGGCATGGCTCCCTTCCTGTATCACAGCTGCGCTGCTCTTGGCTCATGTCCCCACCTGGGCCTCCTCTTTGGCCTAGATTATGGGAGAGGCGGACCTTGGGAATGAGAAATATTTTCCTCTCGTGCTTGCTGGCTTGGGAGAACTGGAAAGGGCCCACCTGGCTCCCAGGGTTTCTAAAAATAGAAAGTTGTCTTGATTTGCCTATACGTTTGGCTTAGCTGTTGCTTTAACTTGTTCCAAGATGTCGTTTCTATGTGAGCATCATTCACCGCACATGAAAATGAAGGATGGTTAACGCGACCCTCGAGCAGTCAAAAAAAGAAAAGAAAAGAAAATGAAGGATGGCAGGAATGAGAGCTGAAACAGAATGGAAACTCACAGGGAACTGCCACTGACTGGACTCCAGAAATGCCCACAAATGCAATGTAGAGTGTGGCCCAGGGCCTTCGTGGCTAGCCAAGCTGGGATCCAGATGCTGCCGGTGTAGACAATACCTTCTGCTCTCACCCAATCTCCACATCCCTCCCAGCGCTTAGGGCAGGAGAGAGGAGTTTGGCTGCTGGTTTGTTTTAAGCGAGAGGAGAAGTTGAGGGATTTGTGTCCAAGGCCCCAGGCCTGGAGCGTGAGGGCTGAGGACTGTGCAGGACAGGATTTGAGACCCCATGCACAAGCATATTTGCAGTGGGGCGTGGTGTGCTGGTAAAGGTTTAACAACTGGCTCTCCAGGGGAAAGTGTGTGCATGCGTGAGTGTGTGTGCACATAAATATGCGCACACACATACAT
>NW_007726324.1:557446-563721 GCF_000696425.1 Galeopterus variegatus
ACATACATGAGTGTATATTTAGGTTTATTATAAATAGTATAGATGTAAATAATGGGTAGCACACAATTCACAAATAAAAATAAAATATACATGGGCTGGCCAGTTAACTCAGTTGGGTAGAAAGTGGTGTTATAACACCAAGGTCAAGGATTCAGATCCCCAAACCAGCCAGCTGCCAAAAAAAAAAAAAAATAAGTTTTACAGAACTCTGCTTTTGGAAATTTTATATAAGCAATTAATTTACACAGAATATTTTTGTTGGTTTTTACCCCCAACTCTTGTATCTGTAGCCAATCTATGGTTACAATTGACGAAGGACTGTAGTTCCTCAGGACTATGGGTTGATATCTTCCTTTACCTTAAGGAGTAAGACAAAAGTGAGACAACTGTGTGCCTGACTTCACTCGTCCATCAGTGTGGGAAGCAACTTCCTCAGCCTTTGGTGCTGTTCACAATGTTGCAGCTACAGAGATAACACACACTGATGTTTAATCTGCATCATCGATTTTTTCTTCCTCACTTTCTCAAATCCAGACAATCAACGAAACAATAAACCAAGCCCTGAGTTATACTGTTTACTAATTTCCGCAGTGTAAATCCTCCCACCGCGGCCGATTTCAGGCCACCAAGTTAAAATCGCTGAAAATGGAGTTGGCAAGAGATGCGCAACGGCACTGCAGTATATAGTATTTCCACCGTCCAGATGCAATAAATGCAACTAACCTCAGCAGCACAGGTAATAATAAAAGTGATTTAAAAATCAGGAAGTGATGAGCTTTGAGTACTTGTTACCTTTTTTTTAAATAAAATTTCATTGTAAGTTTATATAATTTTTAAAAATGGCTGTCTTTAGCAATCCAGTTCACCAAATTCCTGAAAATCTGACCATCGACTTTCACAAGCTGGTACAAGGTGGTACAAGCTGGTTCCAGCACACCACTGTGTGGGGACCACATGGCAAAGAATGTCACTGAGTTGGAGAAGAAGCCATTCTCTTTACATCTGCCCAGAATCCAGATCAGCTGAGGCGCTCTGGGTGGGAAGCTTTGGGAGTTTCCAGAGACACTGGTGTGCTCAGGATGGGCAGGGAAGCTTCTCCAAGTGGCCTTAGGGGCAAGAGGAAGTAGGAAAGATGAATAGGACAAGAGGCCAGTTTGTGAGCACAGGCGAGATACTCCTTTACAGCTCCCCAGAAAGAACTGGGGGACCCTGGGGGTAGAGCTGAGGTTCCAATGATGAGTAAGTGGGGGCTCTGCAACCAGCAGGCATTTGGGTCAAATCAATCTGCACCAAACTAAGCTGTAAGGCTGAGTTGTGCTTTCAACAATTTGTTATGCTTTTCAGGAGCTTCAGGGCAGTAGGGTTGCTGTCATTGACATCCGTGATGGTGACACTACAGGCCACCAGTCATTTCTCCAAGCCCATCTTCATTCCAACTTCCTCCAGAGCCTTCACTGACTGCTCTGAGGAATTTCTGGTGAGATTTTCCTCTTCTAAACTTTTATCTTACTCTCAGACACCCTCACCCAGTTTAGAACTTAAGTGCTCTTCAGCCAGAGTGACAGAATCTTAGAGCTGCAAAGAGGTTTTAGAGATTTGCTAAAATAACCCGTTTGTGGGCCGGCCCCGTGGCACACTCGGGAGAGTGCGGCGCTGGGAGTGCAGCTACGCTCCCGCCGCGGGTTCGGATCCTTTATAGGACTGGCTGAGCGCGGTGCGGGCGACACCAAGCCAAGGGTTGCGTCCCCCTTACCGGTCACGAGCACTCAGGAGAGTGCGGCGCTGGGAGTGCAGCGACGCTCCCGCCGCGGGTTCGGATCCTTTATAGGACTGGCTGGTGCGCTCACTGGCTGAGCGCGGTGCGGGCGACACCAAGCCAAGGGTTGCGTCCCCCTTACCGGTCACGAAAAAGACAAAAAATAATAATAATAATAATCCCTTTGTTTTACAAATGAGGAAACTGAGGCAGAGATAAGGAAGTGACTTGCTCATGGTTACAAAGAAAACCCAAGGCAGAACTGGGTAGGGTGACCAACTGTCCCCATTTACCCAGGACTTGTCCTAGGGGTTTCTGGGACAAGTTGCTCACCCTAGAGCTGGGACCACAACTCAGGTCTCTACTGGTCCCCAAGGCAGAGGGAGTCTGAGCCCATCTCTGAAAAGAAAGGAGATCAGGTCACTACAGAGCTGCTGCAGGATGGAATTTTCCAAGGAAAGAGAGAAGAGGAGGCCACATCTGGGTGTTGGGACCGTAACTCTGGTGCAATTCCTGGCTCCCTAGGGATGTCCCACCTGCTGCAGCCCTGCTGTGCATTTCCTGGCCCTTGAACATAACTTTCATCCTCCTCCTCCATGCCAGGGAGACACTAGCTAACTTTATCTGCATCTTATCTCTTTACTGTCGCCAGCCACAGCTGCAGGGATATATATGCAAATAGCCTACGATAATATTAATATGTGATTCCCCCCAGGGGAGGCTTGTGGAAAGCAGGAACGTGTTTCACAATTCTATTTCGTCCAAAAGAACTGAGCGGGCCCAGAATGATTTGAAACAGATTTTTGAAAAGGCAAAATAAAATTGGAACAAAACCTAGTTGAGGCATGTGCCATTCTCGCCGCCCCCAGCTCTCTCCACCCCTGACATTAACCCTCTTCTCTCCTGCCCCAGGAGCCTCCTACAACAAGGCAGAAGATCTGGGAAACAATATTGGGTTCTCGTCACTCAAGCCAGGGGCCCCTGCCCCATCCCGGGTCAGCGTGCCACCACCCTGGGCTGACACATCATCCAAATAGCTAAGGCTGCTTGCCGGGGTCAGCCTCTTGCATCCTCTGCCCAACCTCTCTGCCTCCCTGCTACAGGTAGTGATCCATAGATCCCTTCTCCTACTTCACCCCACTTCCTGGGCTAATCACAGAACCACAGGACACAGAATACAGACTACTGGGGATGGACAGGAGGATTTAGCCAAAGTCAAGTCAGAAAGACCTAAGTCTAATTCTCATTTCTGCCACCGATAGGCCGTGTGATCTTTGGCAAGTCACTTCCCTTCTCTGAGCCTCCATTTCCTCAGTGTACAGTGAAGATAACACCTACTGCACTTAGAGGATTGTGGGGATTCCCTGAGCATCAAAAATGCCTGGCGCAGTGCCTGGCATATAGCAGATGCACAAGAAGCAGCTGTCATAGTAAATGAGTCCCTTAAAGATCACCTAGTTCATGCACTCCCTTTTAAAGGTGGACAAAGGGAGGCCCAGAGAGGGAAAAGAACTTGCCCAAGGCCACCCAGCAAGACACTGCGATCCCCTTTCAGCCTCAACCCAGGCTCCTTTCTGCTGCCTCCGTGGTGGGGAGCTCCGTGCAAGGTGAGTTAGTGCTGCCTCCCAGCCTCCCCACCTCCTCCAGAAGTCTGGTCCTCACACCAGCTGCATACAGAGGGAGCAGTTGATTACACTCACCATCGAGCGGGTCTGGACATGCAGGTCCAGGTCTGAGTCACACTGTCTTCCTCCGAGCTGCCTCACTTTCTCTCCGGCTACAAGCAAGTGTCAGTTCCCATCTGCTGCGGGAATCAAAGAATCCAGCTAGGGCTTGGAAAAGTCCATCCACGCTGGCCACCAGGCTCCGGTCCTGCTCCCTGGGAAGATCGCCCCCTGAGGATTCCACTGTGTCACCCGTCTTCCTCCTGCTGTAGGGGGACCGGCGCTCTGCCAGGCTCTGATAATGCAGCCGGGGCCCTTATCTGGCCTGTGTCAGGGTGCAGGCGGCTGCAGAGCCGGGGTTCCAGGAAGCCTGCTGGGGCCCCCCTGGCCAGTCCTGCTCCCCGCGGATGCCGCCTGCTCCTCTGGATGCAACCGATTGCCCGTCAGTGTCACTCTGAGCTCTGCCAGGGTAAATTCCATGCTGTCCCCCAGCAGGCGGGGCCCCCACCCCTTTATGTTCCACCCCCCACTCCCATCTTGGCAAGGGGACTGGGAAAAGGCAGCTAATTTCAAGTCCGCACAGCGTTTGTGGTCGTGTCCTGAATCCTCCACGATTAATCACGGAGCATCTGATTTCTGCTTTGCCTCAGAGGGGGGCGGAGGGGACGCCTGGAAGTTTCTGTTTACTCCATTCTGCACCGGGGCTGCGTGCTAATCACAAACAGACAGGGACACAGCCTACCCCTTCAAAATCTGCTCTGGGGCCCCCCTCCCTCCTCTGGCCCTCTCCTTCTAATTACCTCGCCACTTTCCTCTGGCCCCCTTCTCCTTTCCCTCCTGTCTTACCTCTTTCCCATCTGTCCCCCTCTTCCCTCCTGGATCTGATCCTTCCCACACCCCTTCCTCTGATCCTGGGTTACCCCCAAGCCCCTTCTCCTGCTCTGCACCTCCCACTTCTCCTAGACTGTGAATTCGCTTGGCCCCTTTCCTTCACATCCGTATGGCGAATGGTCAGGCTTTTTTGCTGCCTTTTTTCTTTTCGACAGCCTAATTACTTCAGGGTTTGGGGCTGGCCCTTGGCCCATGCCCCTGTCACATTTGTGTGTGTACACAACTCCTCCAAACTTAACAGTGTCTCGAGTCACGGAGTGCAATCCAGGCTTGTTGACAACTCAGCGTACCTCAGCTTTCTGATTCTGCTCAGGAATAGACCCAGGAACAAAGCACCCATTTACTACCCTGGGAGGAGGGCTGGACCCTGCGGTACATCCAGAGCCTTGTAACACCTAGAGATGAATTTCTCTCTCCCTCCTCTTGGCTCCTTTCCACTCTGCAGCCAGTGCAGAAAAGAAACCAGGAATAAACAGCCCCAAAAAACATAAAGTGACACCCCTCCCCAGGAAAGCACACACATATACTCTGAAGGGTAATTTGGCAAGATCTTTGAAAACCAGAAATGAGCGTCTGTACCAGCCACACCATCACTTGTGTGTATGTAGAAGAGGCACACACAGAAATGTTTGCTGAGAATAGTTTTTATAGGAAACAATGGGAAATAACTTAAATGTTCATCAAATAATAACAGGTTGAATAAAACATGAAAGAGTCATACTATGGTGTACCAGGCAGCAGTTTTAAAAGAGCTATATCTGGGCTGGACAGTTAGCTTAGTTGGTTAGAGTGTGTTGTTGATAACACAAAGGTCCAGGGTTCCATCCTTGTTATGGGCCTGCTGCCAAAAATAAATTAATTAAAAGTACTACATCTGTATGTAACAACAGATGTGGGTCTCCAAGATATATCGCTGAGTGAAAAAGGGGTCAAAACAATACATTTGGTATACTCCTGATTGCGTAACATTCCCCCCTTAAAAACACACAAAATAAAACACTATGGAAACACATATACAGCTAGAAAGATTGTCCAGAAGGATATAAACCAAACTTAGTTGTTACCTCTGGGAAAAGTGTTTGGGAATGGTGCTTTTTACCTGTAATAGTTTCATGTCCAAAAATAAAAATGGATTAGCCTATTACTTGTGTCCCAACCAGCTTCCCTCTTCAGGGACACTGTGCCCCTTATGTGGAAAAATTCCATCCCTATTATTTGCCTCCTTGGATTAATTCAAAGAATTCTGCAGTAGGTCAAGTTGGAAATAAACAGCAATCCTCAGGACTGAACCCAGAAATGCTACAAACCCTCTAGTTTGACTCACCTGTGGTTAGATGCTGAGACCCCTGAGCCAGTCAGTGGTGACTTATTACAGAGTGAAATTCCTTAAGGGCAGGAGAGCTGTCTGAGTGATTGTGTAGTGGGCTGAGGTCTCCTGGAAATGAGGACAGCAGATATACATTTGAAAGGAGAGTATTGGAAAGTGAGGACTTGGCTTTAGGAAGCAATGTCACCTACTCTAACTTATAAACATGGTGATTGTGTAGTGGGCTGAGGTCTCCTGGAAATGAGGACAGCAGATATACATTTGAAAGGACAGTATTGGAAAGTGAGGACTTGGCTTTAGGAAGCAATGTCACCTACTCTAACTTATAAACATAAAAAACATTTTGGAGCATTTTAAGAGAATGGATGTAAACAAGTCCAGACATCATGCAAAGGGCTGTTGAGAAAGCGGTTTCAGTTTAGCTGTCTCCCTTCCACTCACTGCTACACGTATGGCCACGTTCGTTTCCCAGAGACACAGGCAACTGGCCCCTGTGTTCGTGACAAGGTGCTCTGCAAAGGGCTGTTGAGAAAGCGGTTTCAGTTTAGCTGTCTCCCTTCCACTTACTGCTACACATATGGCCACGTTCGTTTCCCAGAGACACAGGCAACTGGCCCCTGTGTTCGTGACAAGGTGC
>NW_007726324.1:564264-573597 GCF_000696425.1 Galeopterus variegatus
TCTGTAAATCTAAAACTATTTTAAAATAAAAAGCTTATTTACATATCTTTAATGGGCTCAGAAAAAAAAGTAAGTCTGTGTTGTGTTTTAAATGTCTATCTGAAGAGAGACAGAGAGAGAAAGCAAATATGGCAAAAAGGTTAACAATTGGTGAATCTTCTTTCAACTTTCCTATAGGTTTGAAATTTGTCAGAATAAAAAGTTGGGGGGAAAGTGAATCAATTTAAATACAAATATTAAGTACCTAGAGCCCAGTTGGCAAGTGGAGACAGCCAAAGTCATCAAGGTGGTACCTGAGTTGCTGGCATCTGGGCAACACTAGGTGGCCTGGCAAATAGCAGGGGCATCTGAGATGATTCCAAATGACCCCTCAAGTCCCTGAGCATCCACACTCACTACCTGTTGCCCCAGAAACTTTGCCGTCTATGAGGGTCTTGGACGTGGTGTTGACAACACCAAGTCAAGGGTTAAGATCTCCTTACCAGTCATCTTAAAAAAAAAAATCCTAATAAAGTTAATAATAATGTGTTGATATTGGTTCATTAGTTGTGACATATGTACCATAGTAATGTAAGATGTGAGCAATCAGGGGAAACAGTAAAGAAATCGGTGCGGGGTATGTAGGAACTCTTTGCACTTTCTTTGCAACTTTTCTGTAAATCTAAAACTATTTTAAAATAAAAAGCTTATTTACATATCTTTAATGGGCTCAGGAAAAAAAGTAAGTCTGTGTTGTTTTTTAAATGTCTATCTGAAGAGAGACAGAGAGAGAAAGCAAATATGGCAAAAAGGTTAACAATTGGCGAATCTTCTTTCAACTTTCCTATAGGTTTGAAATTTGTCAGAATAAAAAGTTGGGGGGAAAGTGAATCAATTTAAATACAAATATTAAGTACCTAGAGCCCAGTTGGCAAGTGGAGACAGCCAAAGTCATCAAGGTGGTACCTGAGTTGCTGGCATCTGGGCAACACTAGGTGGCCTGGCAAATAGCAGGGGCATCTGAGATGATTCCAAATGACCCCTCAAGTCCCTGAGCATCCACACTCACTACCTGTTGCCCCAGAAACTTTGCCGTCTATGAGGGTCTTGGGGAGTGCAGAGGACACTCCAAGGAGCTAGAAGGCATCTGGAAGCCTCGTGGTTTGCCAAGGGGACCTTTCATCTCCCAAGACCCCGCATGCACGCACACACCCACAAACATGCAGCATTTCTGACACTGCCAAATGATTTCTACATCTCTATGTGTGTTACCCTCACAGCATCTTCATGACGTAAGCGGGGCTGGATGTCATCCCAGATGCCAGAACAAAGAGGGAATGTTCTAGTGGGAGACAAATGTGTCAATAAAGACCTACCTTGCCAAGTGCTAAGTGCAGGGGCAGGGTGGTGGAAGCCGAGGACTGGGCCCTCTGCCATTGAGGATGAAGGGGACACCCCAGGGAAGTGTGTCTTTAGGGTCTTCAAGGATGAATAACCAGAAAGGTTACCTGATCTTTCTAGATTGCAGATCTGATCTTGATGAATCTGATCTGGCCTTCAGAGTAAGGCTACACTGGCAGGCTTGGGTGGTCTCTACTCCATCTCCCACTTGGCCCCCTTAGCTGAATGAACAACCTCAGTCCTCCTAAGAGGCCAGGCTCTCTCCTGTGGTTCCCCCAGCTGGAACTCTCTCCCCAGGGACTGGGGACCATTCTCCAGTGGTTTTCACCCAGTTAATACCTTGACCTTTAACCTGCTGGGGCCCAACTAAGGAACATATTCTCCAAAAACTTTCTCTGAGCCTCCACTCCGAGCACGGTGCCTCTTTCCCAACATCCTTGCTGCCTCGACATGGCAGGACTGGGTAACCACACAGGCCCCGCAGTCCAGTCCTGGCTTCTCTCCTTCTAAGCTGTACAACTCTGGGCAAGTAACTTGACCTCTCCCAGCCTCCCCATGTTATGGGGACAACAGTGACGCCCCTTTGCCTTTCTGTGAGCATTAGATAAAACCTTGCTGCGCTATGTGAGGACTGTAGACCAGCAGATTGGATGGCCCTTGGGAGCTTGTTAGTACAGTGTCCAAGGCCCCACCCCAGACCTGCTGAACCAGATTCCACATTTTAACAGGATCCCTAAGTGATTTGCTTGCATTTATTAAAATTTGATTTGTATTTATTTAGAGCTCAATTTGAGAAGCACTGAGACATTACATGTAAAGTGCTTCGACCCTGCCTGGCACATAGCTGGCTCCTACTAAATATCCGTTGTTATTGTCATCATCATGGTCATCCCACAATGTTGCCTGTCTACTCATCCTCCACGTGAGAGGAAAGACCATGACTGCTGTGGGCACTGTGCAGAGTTGGGGCTTCGTAGATAATGGGTGAATTCAGTCATTTGTCTACTTCAAGTGGAAAAACCAGACTGGAACCCAGGTGGCCTCACTCCTGGCCTCACTCTTTTGGACTCACCACTTTCCAATGCCACAGCATCTTGCAGATAACAGGGATAAAGTCTGGAATGGCAAAGGGGTCTCCCATTTGGGAGAGGCAGGAGTGGGGAGGAGTGCTTAACAGGAGGAACATCCCCAAAACCCATTCCACTTGGTAAAAATCCATCATTTTCCTGAAGATAATAGCATCAACATTCTCCCTTGTCAACCCCATCAGCAACTCACAAGAAAGCCAGATTGCTGGACTCTTCCTGGAGATAGATCTTCCAATCCATTACTCCTGGGCTTCTCCTCTACTCTTGTCTTAACCCATCTTGAGCCTCGTTGCAGCCACCTTTGATCCTCTGTGACAAACTACGGATCCATCAGATAGAAATCAGCTCTGACGAGCTGAGGAAGCCTTTGGAATGACACGTTCCCCCTCTGGCCTCAGCCAGGATCATAAACTTTGGTTCAGCAGAGGAATAAATCTGCCCTGAAATCCGGGAGCCTAATCAGTTGGGGAGATTAGCAAAGGCCAAGACCTGACCTGAAAGAAAATCCCAGACACCCTCCAAACTCCCTTTGGGACTCTCCAGTGTCAAATTTTTTCAGAAACCAGTTCCAGTTAAGTAAATAGTTTCTGCACGTGAGTGCCCAAAGGCTTTCTCTGAGGACCTGACATTCTTCACTTGGTGACTGTCATTTCCTTACAAACATAACATTGGAAGCAATCTTTGCATTCCCAAAATGACTCCGCCAGCTGGGGAATTCTGCAATCCTCCTTGAGTTCAGGGCTGCTGCTTTATTTTTGTGCTTTGATGGCAACACCCCCTACATGCATCCCATACAATTTGATATGAGCCTTTTGCACCCCCCATGCATGTCTTTCTTTGCCACAAACTTTCTAGTAAATTGTTCAAATATGCACTGCCTAAATTGAACCCTGATGCTGAGAGCACTAATGGGGCACCCTCTTCAAAGCCATTCCCTACAACCCAACAGTTTACATGTTGCTGGAAACAATAGACCTAAGTGCACAATTTATTTGCGTTGGCTGGTTTCATGCTGGTTGGAATCTGCTTTGGGGGGAAAACAAACCCTGCATATGTTTACATTTATAATTTATATGGAAAGCACAAATATCTCATAATAGGGCTAGAATGAGACCCAGTTTCAAGTAGGAGTTACTGCACATGCCGGCTTTTCTCTTTCCTAGATGTATAAACAGATTACAAACAACTTTTTAGTTAAGCCACCTTCTCTCCACTCCCCACCGCCCCAAGAGAAACATCTCTGGCAGAAGCTGTGCATTGCCTGCCTGACCTCTGAACAAATACTCTGATCTGGCTCTTTCCCCTGCTGTCTTGTGGCGGTGCCTGCTCTGCGCACAATCCTAATACCTAACATTATGGTACTTGCCAGGCGCATCAACTACCTCACTCCATCCTCATAACCCTTCTAGGCATCAGAAATTCCCATTAAAATGAGGCACAGGAGGTGAAGGAACTTCCCCAAGGTTTCACAGCTCATAACTGACAGGGCCAGGAATCTACCTCAAGGAGTCTTGCTCTGGAATCCATGCTCTCAACCTTTAGGTACTTTTGTAGTAAAATCTGTAGAATAACTAGCTTGAATGCTCATTACCACAACTTTTTATTGCGGTAGAGTTGGAAGAGAAATAAGGCAAATGGCAAGAAAATAAAATGGTATTATTACTTAACCAAAGCAAAAATGAAATCCTTCTCCCCAAATTAAACAACAACAAAACCAAACGAAACCTGGAGAAGAACATATGCGAACCTAATCTCCTCTGCCTTCTCCACCCCCATCTCCAGACCTAAAGACCCCAAGTCCAGAGGGGAGACTCAGGTCCCAGAGGATTCTCTGCCAGTAAGAAAGATCCAGAACTGCCCTTCATATTCTAGAACATGTATCAGAAGAACGCACTCTGGGGAAATTGCTATGGTAGATTGTTACAGTCGGGGCCCCAGTAAACATGCCTCCCTGGAACCACAGCCCTGGGCACTGTGCTGACACAGCTCCTCCATGAAAAGTGCAGGCTGTTTCTGCACCCACCTGAATCTGGGCTCCCCCATGACTCGCTATGACCAGGTGAGGTGGAAGGGATGGTCCTCCAGCTTTGGAAAGAGGCCTTTACCTTGCACCTTCTGCCTTCTTTGTCTCTTTCTTGGACCCTCAAGCCACAAAAGGCAGAGAAGCCTGGGCTATCCAAGTGGACAATGGAAGACCACCTGGAGGGGAGCCGGCACCCCAGCTAGCAGCCAGCACCACAGCTGGCCAGGTGAGGGAGGCCACCTTGGATTCTCCAGTCCTGGTCAAGTTGTCAGATGACTGTGGCCATGTGAATGATCCCAAGTGAGACTGGCAGATGAAGTGCCCAGATCGCCAACCCACAGAATTGTGAGAAACAGCCAAATTGTTGTCATTTTAAGTCACTAAGTTTTGGGATGGTTCGTTATCCAGCAGCAAAAGCTAAAATAATTGCTAAGACAGGTAAAACAAAAGTTCCCTATTGAAACCACAACTACAAAGAAAATTCCAGGGGCTGGCTGGTTAGCTCAGTTGGTTACAGCACGGTGTTACAACACCAAATTCAAGGGTTCGGATCGCCATACCGGCCAGCCGCCAAAAAAAAAGAAAAAAAGAAAATTCCAGTCTGACTCATCTTTCTAGCATGACAGTTTCCAGGGGATTTATTGAAACACATCTACTGTGTCCTCAGCTGGTTTATTAGGACACAGGTAGCCCAACAGTGATTTTGCTTTCATTAACTTATTCTTTTATTTTTTTTTTTTAAAAAAACTACATTCCAAGCTTATTGAAATTATTCATTTAGCAGATTTTTTTTTTCCCCCAGTGGCTGGCCGGTATGGGGATCTGAACCTGTGACCTTAGTGTTACAAAAAAAAAAAACTACATTCCAAGCTTATTGAAATTATTCATTTAGCAGATTTTTTTTTTTCCCCCAGTGGCTGGCCGGTATGGGGATCTGAACCTGTGACCTTAGTGTTACAAGGCTGCACTCTAACCAAATGAGCTAACCAGCCAGCCCCCCAGGTTTTCAATGTTTGACCACCATTCTCCATTAAAAGAGAGAACCATCCTTAGCACTGGGGTCACAGATAAATCAGACACAATACTGTCCTTTAGGAACTCCCAGACACCAGTTGGTTTAAGTATGGTGCTGATGGACCGGCCTGTGGCTCACTCGGGAGAGTGCGGTGCTGATAACACCAAGGCCACGGCTTCAGATCCCTATATAGGGACGGCCGGTTAGCTCACTGGGTGAGCATCGTGCTGACCACACCAAGTCAAGGGTTAAGATCCCCTCACTGGGCATCTTTAAAAAAAGAAAAAAAAAAGTATGGTGCTGATAACACCAACTTCCAGGGTTCCATCCCCCAAAACAAAATAAAAACGAAAAAGAAATATTTGCTTACCAGGTACTATGTTAAGGGCTGGGAATAAAATGATAGGAAAGTCACAAATTCAGACCACCCGGGGTCTGTGTCTACTGGGGGACATGCATCTTAATACAAAGAAAAAGGGTAAGCTTAGGATTGCTAATGGTGTGAAACACTATGTGGAAGCTGCACAGGGTGCTCTGAAAGAGAATTAGTATGGCGAGGGGAAGTCAGGAGAGTTTACTAGAAGAAATTCTTTTAAGTTGAGAGTTGAAAGAGCGGGCAAAGTACCTGATGCAAGAGCACAGGGAAGAGTGTTCCAGACCAAGAGAGGAGCCTATGCCAGGTGTTCTCACCAGAAGAGGATCCCTGTACCAGCCAGCTACCAAAAAAAAAAAAAAAAAAAAAAACAAAACAAAGAGGCACTGGGTGTGATAGGGTTAGGACCACAGGCGTCTTCAAGTACCTCCTTTTGCTGTGAGAGGAGGATCAGGCTGCTGGAAGACCTAACAGCAGATGTGGAGTTAGAGCCCAGAGAGCCAGGAGCCATGTGGTATAAGATGAGGCCAAAGGAGGATGTATGGAAATCAGGAACAGGCATCTTCAAGTACCTCCTTTTGCTGTGAGAGGAGGATCAGGCTGCTGGAAGACCTAACAGCAGATGTGGAGTTAGAGCCCAGAGAGCCAGGAGCCATGTGGTATAAGATGAGGCCAAAGGAGGATGTATGGAAATCAGGACCTTCGTGCACTGCTGGTAGGGATATGAGATGGTGCTGCCACCATGGAAAATAGTCTGCAGGTCCTTGAACCAGCAATACCACTCCTAGGGATGTACCCAAAAGAAATGAACATATATGTTTATGCAAAACCTTGAACACAAAAGTTTATAGCAGCATATTCATAATAGCCAAAAACGTGGAAACAACCAAAATGTCCATCAACTGGTGAATGGATAAACACAGTGTGGTCCATCCACACAGTGGAATATGATTCAGCAGTGAGAAGGAACGCAGTGCTCACACAGGCCACGACAAGGATGAGTCTTGAAAACATCACGTGAAAGAAGCCACACACAGAAGACCTCACATTGTATGATTCCATTTACATGAAATGTCCAGAACAGGCAAATCGATAGAGACAGAAAGTAGATTTGTGGTTGCCCAGGGGCTGGGGCTGGGGGAGTCGAGGTGGAAAGTGACTGCTAATGGGTATGGGTTTCTTCTGTAGTTGATGAAAATTTTCTGGAACTAGCATCACACTCTAACCAAGTGAGCTAACGGGCCAGTCCAAATAGTCTTTTTTTTTTTTTTTTTAATGAAATGGTGGTGATAGTTGCACAACTGTCTGAATATACTAAAAACCACTGAATTGTAACTTTAAATGGGTGAATTTATGGCATGTGAATTATATCTCAGAAAACAAACGAACACTTATCTGCGAGAGGAGGCTATAGAACAAGCAGAAACAAAGAGATGAAGCGGGATAGGCAGGGCTGCACCTTTCAGGGCTGTTTTCAGTCTTCAGCCTCAGACTAATCAGGAGCCATTGAAGGTTTTAGGCATTGCAGTGGTGATATAGGTTTGCATTTTAAAAGGATTACTGTAGAGAATGGGCTGGAGATGGACATGACCAGATGGCTTCCAAGGGCGGTGAAGGGCGAGGTGTTTGGAACAAAGCCTGGCTTGGGGCGGTGCCATGTGCAGAAATGCTGGAAGATCATGTTGAGAGCAATGTGTGATTACTGCTGTCCAGAGGCACAACCAAACACAGGTTTGATAAGAGCTGGGAGAAATTACTTCTAACTGGTGGCATCTGGGAAGATGTTTGGAACAGGTGGCATTTGAGCAGAACTTCGTGGGGTCGCTATAGGATATACAAAGTTTTGAGGAACGCACTAAGGAGGAGGAATACCAGGAGCAAACACATGCCCAGGTCGATGGGATGCTATTTGGCCAGGTAAAGAGGGAAACAAAAATCATGGTACCAATACCAGCCAGAAAGCGTGTCCTGTCATTTCTCACAACCTCCCTGGGAGACAGTAGCCCCTTTTCACAGGAAATTGAGGTTTAAGGGGTCCAGATGACTTATCCTCAAGGTCACACAACTATAAAGGGGCTGGCTAGTCTTTAATCTCAACTCTGGGAAAAAAAGGTACGCAAGGTGGGCTCAGGCCAACTTGGAGCATGTGGACTGTATTTTGTAGTCAACAAAGTCATTCCTTCCCTTGTTGATCCAGGAAACTTCTCTGCATCTCTGTTTTGTATTACACATCCAATCCCTCCAGTCTTCTGATAACAAGTTTCCTTGAGGGAGCAATTGTGTTCATCGCTTAGAAAATGTAATCTGCCATAGCAAAGGACATGATTACGGACTCCTGACACTTACAGGTAGGGATGGAGGGTGTGTACATTTTAGGTGCCAGAGAAAGCACAAACCCTATATCAATCTGGGTGATGACAGCTGCCTAATATTAAATAGTGTTCTTTCTGTCACTTAAACTCCCTGGCTTTGCTCTGAGCAATCAGTACCAAAAACAAACACATATTTGCTGAATTTTTGTTTCATTCTGTTTGAATTCCAGTTGTTGAGATAGAATCAGTTCTTTTACGTAATGCATTTTTTAAAATTGTATTTGAATCTTTACCTTATGATTTTAACCATGGAAAAGGTCTTTAAATATTTTGAAAAGGAAATGGCTGGGGCAGGAGGTAAGAGATAAAGATAAAAGGTACAACTATCAAATCTATTTTTTTTTTTTTAAAGATGACCGGTATGGGGATCTTAACCCTTGACTTGGTGATGTCAGCACCACACTCTCCCAAGTGAGCCAACTGGCTATCTCTATATAGGGGTCCGAACCCGTGGCCTTGGTGTTATCAGCACCACACTCTCCCAAGTGAGCCAAGGGCCAGCCCTTACAATTATCAAATCTTAAGAACCAGTGCAAACAAACCTGGTTGGAGACAAATGGGACTTCTGCAAGAGAGGAGCATGGACTGAGAAAAATCCTAAGCACGTGCCACCAGCTTGGTTCCCACCTGAGAATATATTCAATCTGGGAACCCAGAGGGAGCCAGCCTGAGGGGTGGGAGGGACTCTAGCCCTCTGGGAGACTGCAGTGGATATGGGTGACAGCTCTAAGTATACCAGAATTACCCTCCAAACTTAGTCTCACTGTTTATCCAGCCTTTTCCCAAAAGTGTAATGTTTCCGAACTTGTTTGAGGATGTAAACGGTCACATGTGCTCTTTAAAAAGGCAGGTTTAGGGCCGGCCCGGTGGCGCACTGGGTAGTGCGCCGCTTGGGAAGCGCGGTGGCGCTCCCGCCCGAGGGGTCGGATCCCACATACGGACTGGCTCCCGCTCGCTGGCTGAGCGAGGTGCGGGAGCAACGCCGAGGGTTGCAATCCCGTTGCCGGTCCCTGGTCCGGTACGGGGGCAACACTGAGGGTTGCGATCCGTTGCCGGACACGGAAAAAGACAAAAGACAAAAA
>NW_007726324.1:574597-588202 GCF_000696425.1 Galeopterus variegatus
GAAAAAAAAAAAAAAAAAAAAAAAAAAAAAAAAAAAAAAAAAAGGCAGGTTTAGGGGCTCCACCCCAGACCCAGTGAATCCAAATGTCCAGGAGAGATTGTTGCTTGGGTGATTATGTGAGTTACTCAACTCATCTGAGGCTGTTTCTTCATCTTAAAATGGGGATAGGAATAGTACCTGCCATCGAATTGTGGGAGGGTCTAATGAAGAATCAGATGTCGAGCTTAGCAGAGTGCCGGCACCTGGCCAGTCCTTGACAACTGTTACCTGGTTACCACCTCTTTTCTGTTCCTGGTAAGGAATAAATCTACAGAATCACCCTGTCTAACTTCAGTCTCAAGAGGTGGCCACTGGTAGAATTTCTGCAGGGCTAGTCTGCATTTTGATCAGAACTTAATATTTAACCTGTTTTGTGTTGTGGCTAACATGCCTGTGCCATGTTGTGGGTTCACCCTTCGCCAGGTGGAGCAGTGTTGTATTGCCTTGAGTCTGGCCCAGTGGTCTCTGCCTCCTAGAACTACATAGATTGTAATGCAACACTTTCATTCACTCATAAGCACTGATTACATGCTGGAACTGTTCTAGATACTAGAAATAAATGAGGGGGAAAAAGACTAAGTCCATGCCTTCCCGGAGCTCCCCTTCCAGTGTGGGAGGCAAACAATAAACAAATGACTTGAGTAATTATGTCCAGAATCTGACCATTTCTCACCAGACACAGAGAGCTGGAGGAAGTGAGGGACTAGCAGAGGGGACCTCAAAGGCCCTAAATGAAGGGAAGGTGGTGGGAGATAAGATTCAGTGAAAGAAGAAAGGTCATGGGCTATCCAAGGCTACTGCAGGGATTTTCGCATTGACTCTGAGTGAGATAAGAAGCTTTCAGAGGGCTTTGGCTAGAGGAGGGGCATCATTTTACTTAGGTTTTTCCAGAATCCTTCTGGCTTGCTGTGGAAGATCAACTGTAAAGGGCGACGATAGCAGCTGAGAGATCAGAGAAGAGGCTACTGCAACAGTCCAAGCGAGAGATGATGACGGCTTGGTCTAGGGTAGAAGGTATGGAAGCGGTGAGAAGTGGTTGGCTTCTGGGTGTATTTTGAAGGTCAAGCCCACAAGACTGGATGTGGGGTGTGAGAGAAGCAGGGGAGTCAGGGATAATTCCAATGGCAGTCACCTGCAAGACACAACTACAAGACTGGGGTGGTCATCTGCTGAGATGGGCAATGCTGTTGATGAAAGGGGAGTGGGGAAAGCCTGGCCTCTTGGTTAGCTCAGTTGGTTAGAGTGTGGTGCTGAAAACATCAAGGCCCAGGGATCGATCCCTGTACTGGCCAGCTGCCAAAACAAACAAACAAACAAGCAAATAAATAAATAAATAAAGGGGGAGGGGAGATCAAGAGTTCAGTGTGGACCATGTTAAGTTTGAGTTGCCTACTACATATAAGTAATGGAGGGGCTGAGTACAAAATAAATGTGAATGGAGCTCAGGGGAGAGATTGGGGCCAATAATATCAATGTGAAGGCCACCAGCACATAGGTAGTATTTAAAGCCATGACCCTGGATGAGATCACCTGGGGAAGGAGTCAAGGAAGAGAAGAGGTCCAGGGACAAGAGGGCTTCAGCATTTAGAGGTGGGGGAATCTGAACTTGCTCCATTTAGTCACCAATCTCTGGATTTCCTTCGGCTTGCTGAGACTGGAAGATAGTGGAAAGAGACCTGGGTTTAGATTCAGAAGACCTGGCCTCTGTCACTAACTGTGGGACCCTGAGCACAGCATTTCACATCTCCTGACCTCCTCCGTACAGTGGGAATGCTGCTCCCGCAGCCACGGCATGAGATGATTATAAGAATCAAATGAAACGATTATGGGAGAGAGTGCCACAAACTATAACAAGCAGAAAATCTTGGTCATTGCTTGTTTCCTCCTACAGGGGTCAAGCTGAGAAATTCACATTCTGGGTCTGAATGTCATCAACATTCATTCATTCAACAAACAATTCCTAAGAGTGTCCTATGTGCCAGGAACACATCTTACCCAGCAGTAAAAGTAGACACGGTCTCTGCCTTCATGGAGCTTATTTTCTGGTGGAAGGACCTAACAGCCCCCTTTTATTGAGGCCTATATGCTTCAAATCCTCACATGTTGTGTTGTTAAGTGTTTAGTTCTATATTTTTTTATTTGTTTCTAAGAGGTGAGAAGAGATCATAGCAAGTTTTTATTTGTTAGCACTTCTCCACAACTGACAGAGTCCAGGTGTGTATAGCATCATTGCTCTGCTTTTCGTTTTAATATTGATTTTTCAGTAACTCGGGCTCCTCATTAACTTGTCAGATTGCAACAGCAGTGTTCTACTAGGGTATAAATTAAGCAATATAAGTCTACAAATGAAAATAATTTAATTCTTAAAATACTGTATAACCCACGTGGTGCTTAGGGTGTTTCACAGAAACCCATAAGCAGCTGAGCCTGATCTGTGTCCCCTGGGCAAGTGGAAGCTCCCACACTGCCAGGTTTTTAAAGGGAAATTTAAAAATAATAACGCTATTGATCAATTTAAAGTAGAAGTTGTGAGCTGGCCAATTAGCCCGGTTGGTTAGAGCACAGCCTTATGAACCCCAAGGTCACGGGTTCAGATCCCCATACATGGGAGCTGCATAAAATTTTTTAAAAAGGTAGAGGTTGAGACAGAAGCCATTATCATTGTTGACATTTCATGAGACCCTCAACACACCCCCCGGGGGAAACACGGTTAAGATACACAAGGCTTCAAATCCCAATGTCACCATTCCCTGGCTGTGTGACCTTGAGTGAATTGCTACACTGTGCTGGCTCTCAGTTTCCTCATCCATAAACAGGGGATAAAAATACTGTAATTTCTATCTCCTAGGGTCTGTCATGAGAATTAAGTGACATCTTGCCTACAAAGTCCTTAGCTTTATACTGTCAGCTGCCCACAAATAATAGCCATTATTATGGGAACCAAATGTGGAGGGTTGGGGCCAGACCCTGGAGAGCATTCAGTGTTATTCTAAAGGGGGGAAGGAGTGTCACCCAACTGGCTGGGTGGGGGAGCTGAGACAGAGGGAGGTGCGGGCCAGGTTGCCCTGGCTGCAGCATGCAGAGTGGGGCTTGCGAGACCTGTCTGGACGTAGTTTTTAGTTCTGGCAGGAGGGGATGAAGGTCTGACCTGGGGATGCTGCTGCACAGCAGAGAAGGACCCATGTGCCAGACATTTTGAATCAGGCAGCTCCGTGGATATATAGGGAGTGAGGGAGAGAGAGGGTTTGAAATAAAGTTATGGTCTTGGATGACCAGAGAAGTAGTGAGGCCGTTAACAGAGATAGATCACACAGGAGATAGAGAAGCAGAAGACAAATGATGACATTTAGCAGACAAAGTTCAGAGAGGGATTAAAGTGTGGGGAGTGTCTGTGGAATTTTGGTATGTGGCCACTTCTTGTCCTTAAATAACCTCTGAACGTGCTGAAACATTATCTTTTTCTATCACTCTAAAGACTAACTGCAGCAGTGATAAATAAAAATTGACTGTGGCCTCAATTAAATCTAAATTCTACAAATAAATTAGCACGCCTGGAGCGTGCACTAATGCTCCTCTCTGTGTGGCTGAGACACTCACTTCCAGCTCAGACAGTGCCCTCTGTTGATACCTCAACCACACATCCTGACCCTCTTTTTTTTTTTTTTTTTTTTTTTTTTTAAAAACCAACACCTCCTAAGGCCTTGCACATATGGTATTCTCACTTCATCTTCATGATTGCTCTGTGGGAAGGTTACCATGGCCACGATGGGGAAATTGAGGCACAAATTAAGCGCCATGCCCCAGATCACAAAGTCAGAGCAGAGCTGAGATTGGAACCCAAGTTGGCTACCTTCAAAGCCTGTGGTTCATTCACTATATCCAACTGTACCTGAAAATGATGAGGGTGTTTGACAAGGGACTTAAGACATGATTCTAAGGATGGAGGTTTATATTTGACATGAATATAATGATTCAAAGCTTTCACATCTGATTCTGTGCAGGCCACCATGCCATGCAAGGCAAATGGCTGCAGGGCTTTTAAGAGGCTGGTAAAAACTGGAACCTCACTGGACAGAGCATCAGGAGCCTGTGTTCTTGGCTCTGCCTTCTTACCCTCTGACCTCAACCAAGTTCTTCCCCCTTTGACCCTTTTGACCTACAAAAGGGGGGAGTTCAACAGCAAACTTTCCAACTTTAAAATCTGATGATGACTGGTACTTTCAGGAGGACAATTTTGGCAGTACATACAAAATTAAAATGGGCACATGCAATGACTTCTTGGAATCTGTCCTAGAGAAACACACACATAAGGGCACAGGACACACACGGATGTTCACTGCAACACTATGAGTAGTAATGACCTAACTGTCCATCATCACGAGACTGCCTAAATAATGATACACCTATACCTTAGAAAGCTATGCAGCCAGGAAAAAGAATAAGAAAGGGACGGAAGTATCACCATGATATATTGTTGAGTGTAACAAGCAAGATTTATCAAAAAAACAAACTGTGTATGTTATGAGCCCATTGCTACATTTACATGTGCATAATTAAAGACCTAGAAGGAAGGGTAAAGGGAGACTTTCCCCTACAAAATGCTTTACTTTCATAATAAAATTATTTTTTATTATTATTTTTTATTTTTATTTATTTTTATTTATTTATTTATTTTTTCCCTTTTTGTCTTTTTTTCATGACCGGCAACGGATCGCAACCCTCAGTGTCGCGCCCGTACCGGACCAGGACCGGCAACGGGATCGCAACCCTCGGTGTTGCACCCGCACCTCGCTCAGCCAGTGAGCGGCCGGTCTGTATGTGGGATCCGAACCCTCGCCGGGAGCGCCGCCACGCTCCCAAGCGGTGCACTGTAGCAGTGCGCCACCGGGCCAGCCCTATAATAAAAATTATTTAAAAATATTTTTATCTGTAGAATATTATATAAGGTAAGTCTAAATGGGTCTCATCTAAGTAGTTTGGGTTCTTGAACAACCAAAAGAACTTGAAGATGAGAAATTACATAACTTCCTTCAGTTCAGGTGTGTCTGTGATTTATGCTTTACCTACAACCAGCAATCTTATGAAGTGGATTATTTGACAGGGGAGGAACTTGAGGCCTCCGGACTCTGATTTTCGAGGGTCTTTTTCCCATACATACGACTGACTCTTTGGGTTCCCACAAAACTATTTACGTTCCTACCTCTGGGGGATCTCATACCTATGAGGACATTTATCACACTGTATTATAATTGTGTGCTCAAGCACAGTGCTACTCACAATGTGGTCTGTTGAATCTTAAACTGAAAAATTGGAGTTTGTATTTTATATGTCTTTGGGATTTTTAAATTTCGTTTTTCTGGTAATTCATTTTTATCACATTTTACAAAAGTATCCATCTGTAATTGGATGGAAAATTGGAAATTTTTTTTAAAAGTGGTATATCAGCACTATGTATTTGAGAAACACAGGGTTGCCAGAGAGAAGAGAGTTGTCTAAACTTGGACGGGCACTCCACGTTTGTTGTATGAATGAATAAATCACTGAACAAATGACCATAGAAATGAACAAGAATAAGCCACAGGAAGAAAAATGCCCAGAATCTAGGTGTCTCAGAGCCATTCAAAGGGTGAGTGCAGGGGGTGCTGGCCGGTTACCTCAGTTGGTTAGAGCATGGTATTGACGACACCAAGGTCCAGGGTTCGATCCCAATCCCTGTACCAGCCAGCCACCAAAAAACAAACAAACAAACAAACAAAAACCAAAACAAACACAAAGATCGTATCTTAAGGACTGCTCTTTTAAGTGGAAGCTTTTGAACACATTTACCTCCGGGCGATGAAATTGAGTGAGCAGGATTCAACCCAGGGGCACAGGTTCCTCAAGCCTCCTTCGAAGCTCTTCAACTTTTTCCTCTACTGGAAATACCTTCCACCTAAAGCACGTGCCTCCGATCGTGAGCAAAAAGTCCCCAGTCAAGAAGACTGCCGGGCACACCTTGCTCCATTTGGAAAATTCCCATTGGCACTTTCCGAAAACAAATACATCTTCTTTATGTTTAAAGACACTTGGAATTAGAAAAACGATATCTGATTTTTAAAATAGTTTGTCCTGCAAAGTTGTGCAGTAGAAAGCAGAGTCATTGGTTAGAGCACAGCCTTGTAACACCAAGGTCAAGGGTTTGGATCCCCATACCTTCCAGCCTCCAAACAAAAAAACCCCAAAAAACTCAATAATAAGAAAGCAGAGTTAGAATAGACATGGGTCCTAATCCCAGGCTATATCCCTTCCTCTCTGTGTAAATCTTTAAGGCAAACTATTTACCTTCCCCCTCTTAAACCTCAGTCTCCACATCTGTAAATGAAATCATAATAGTATCTGGGAGGGCTGGCTGGTTAGCTGAGTTGGTTAGAGGGAGGTGCTGATAACACCAAGGTCCAGGGTTTGATCCCTGTACGGCCAGCTGCCAAAAAACAAGTAATAGTACCTGGATTAATGTGAGATTAACCTAAACTGTGACTTCACTTTTCTTGGAACTGCTTTACATTACCAAAAAACAAAGGAAAAGTAAAAAACACCAACCCTCATTTAGCTGGTTTTGGAAAAAAACAAAACAAAACGTGAGGACTAAATATCAGAATGTGAAGGTCCAAGGTTTGGGTCCCGGAACTGGCTAGCCACCTATCTCAGGCCTGACACAGGGTGAGCCTTAAGCAAACATTAACCTGAGGCTCTTCCTAACTATAGATCAAAGTGAAAACCCAAAAGAATCCTGACCAGTAATAGATAACATTTTTTCAACACTTGCCGTGTGCCAGAAACAGTGTTAAGTGAGATCTTTATAAGCTGGTGGAATTCTAAACATTTAACACTCCCCTCTGAAGTAGCTACTTGTAGTGTCCCATTTTAGAGAAGAGAGTCAGAGAGCTGAAGTCCCCTGTCTGAGCTCAGCCCCAAGGCAGCCGGCCAGGACCTGGACTGGGCTCCCCAGCCGTGCTCCCCCCCACCCCACCACTGCCACGCTCTGTTCCCTTCCGTGTTTCCCAAGAGCATCAAACCAGGGGCACTAGCTTTGGCTGGCTTCGTTGTTGTTCTCAAGCCTCTGTCATCAGTGGTATAATTTTACGTAAACTTGGCATTCCTTTAAATGTTTTTAAATATGTTCGCTTCTTAAATGTCTCCTGAGGGAAAAAAGATTTCTACAAATGATTTTGTTCTCCCCTCCTTAATGTTAAACTTAATAAGGCTAAGTCATTGGATCTCCGCTAACAAGTCGGGTTGTTTGTTGGTTTATTTTCATTTTGGAAACTCTTCTCCCTAGTTTACCACTCTCCCTCCTCCTTAAAAATTCCCATGAAGAATTCTGATCAGACGCTGGGACTGTGGGGCAGATCCCCTGGAGGATATCGTGTGTCTAGAAGGCTCCTAGAAGGCAACAAGGCTTGCAACCTGACTCTTGACTGAATTTTTACCTGCAGGATTGTCTCAGGGCAGGGGGAAAAGACTCAGGTATGCTTTCTGCTCCCAAACAAAATGATTTATTTCATAGAAGAAGAAATAGTTTTAAGCCAATAATTGAAATTCACTTAGCCCTAAAAGGCAATATAGAAGGATGAGGACTCTGGAATCCAGCTACTTGGGTTTGAATACCAGCTCTTCCACTTATCTGTGCGACGCTGGGCCTCCATTTCTAAATTTGTAAAATGAGCGTGGTAACAGGACCTAAGTCCGTAAGTTTTTGTGAAGATGAAACAGGGTTTGCCAGGGGCTAAGGGATGTCCCGGGACTCTTGGGGCTAAAACTGGGAAAGCCACAGGCAAACTGGGCTGAGCCCATCACCTGGAGATGAAATGAGAGTATGTGTGTAAAACCTTTAGAAGCAGCACCTGTGCGTTCAGATGCTCCATGATCTGTAACTGTTACTATTCATGGTAGCCTCCAGCCACCATCTATTCCGGCCATCTGTTGCTTGAGTCCTCCTTTCTTTTCTGCAGGGGCCTGAGATGTGCATTTTATTCCTTCTACCACACCGACGTTACACTCCTAAAGGTTTCCAGTAAATGTTTCTGGCCAGTCATGGAACAAGCATTAAGAGAATTTACTAGGCGGTAGGTGAGAAGCTTTCCAACGAATCCTGTAGCCTTTTCTTCCTCCCCGTCTTCCTCAACTTTCAGGCAACATGTAATTTTTTTTATTCTTCTTTTTTTTTTTTTTTTTGGCAGCTGGCTAGTACAGGGCCAGACAACATATCATTTAAATGTTAAAGAATCCTGTAGCCTTTTCTTCCTCCCCGTCTTCCTCAACTTTCAGGCAACATGTAATTTTTTTATTCTTCTTTTTTTTTTTTTTGGCAGCTGGCTAGTACAGGGCCAGACAACATATCATTTAAATGTTAAAACGGGGAAGATAACAGCCCCTCTCTCCCTGGGTTGATGGCCATGATGGTTTCTTGCCTATCTAGCCACTCCTCCTCTGTCCCTTAATAGTTGAATAATATGAACTATAGCAACAATTTTTTGAGAGCTTACTATGTACGAGGGACTATAACCTTTTCTAATATCTCATTGGATCCTCCTGACAAACCCAAGGAACAGGTGCCATTATTATCCCCATTTTACAGATGAAGAAACTCGGGCAGGGAGGCCCACTCACTTCCTCTAGTGGCAGAACCAGGACTGGAACCCAGATATGACTCCCAAACCCCTGCTCCAAGCACTTCACTATTCTGTCTCCTCTTCCTGCCCCATATGTGCTTTCTTGCCAAGGTCCTGCCCTGATGACAAGCCATGTGGCTTTGGGCAGGATGCCTCACCTCTTCCTGCCTACGTTTGCTCCTTTGAAGAACAGGAACATTATGTATTATTAATACCAAGTACTGCAAGGGGAATGCATTGCACAGTGTCAGTAACGACTATGATTATTAGTATATGGTGATGATGACTGCTCTTCCATAAGCATATCCCTCTGTGAATTGAACTGTATCCCCAAAAAGATCTGTTGAAGTCCTAACCCCCAGTACCTGTGAATGTGACCTTAGTTGGAAATAGGGTCTTTGCAGATGTAATCAAATTAAAACGAGGTCATTAGGGTGGACCCTAAATCCAATTACTGGTGCCCTTATGAAAACAGACACAAAGACAAAGATACGCTCACACGTAGGGAGACTGCATGTGATGCTGGAGGCAGAGACTGGAGTGATTCAGCTACAAGCCAAAGAACGCTAGTGATTGCTGGAAACCACCATAAGCTGGGACAGAGGCATGAAACAGCCTGTCCCTCAGAATCTCCAGAAGGAACCAACCCTGCCAACACCTTCATTTCAGACTTCTAGCCTCCAGAAGTGTGAGAGAACACATTACTGTTGTTGATACTTTGTTACAGCAGCCCTAGGAGACTGGTACAGTTCCCTTACACAGCCCAAGTGCAGACTCTCACAGTCTCTCGTGCACAAAAATGAAGGCCTGCCTGTAAACTCTCTTTCCCCAAATCCATCTTAGAGCACAATTTCTTTTTTTTTTTTTTTTAAAAGATGACCGGTAAGGGGATCTTAACCCTTGACTTGGTGTTGTCAGCACCACGCTCAGCCAGTGAGCGAACCGGCCATCCCTATGTGGGATCCGAACCCGTGGCCTTGGTGTTATCAGCACCGCACTCTCCCGAGTGAGCCACGGGCCGGCCCTTAGAGCACAATTTCTGACTTCCTCGTCTGAGACCTGCAATGACACCTGAGCATTTACATCAGCATTTCCAAACTCACTTGAGGGAAAGAATCACACCAGGTTGATAGTTAAAATTACAGGTTCCTGGGCCCCATTCCAGAACCCCAGAAATTTGGCATCTGCATTTTTAATAAGCACCCAAGATGATTCTTATCTTCATGTGGGACACTCTGGCCTACAGGATAAAATCAGAAGAGGCCAAAGACCTTGCTTCAATGACCTCTGCAAATTGGCGCCAACCTCCATGTGAGAATGTCACCTCCTGAGGTTCTTTAAGGTCTTCGAATTCATCCTGTGTGCATCCTGCCTCGCTCTCCTTCACTGTGACCCTTCTCTATTCAGGCTTTGTTCCTGCCATCCTCCTGCCTAGAGCACCCCGGCATTTCCTTTCATCTTCTAGATCAGTTTCAGATGCCACAGACCTTAAAGTTATTTCTAATTACTGAGAATTGGGCTTCTAAACGACCTCAGGATAAAATCCAGACTCCTCGTCTCACTTTAACACTGTACACCATCTTTTTCCTCTACTGGAAGCTCCAGGCCTGGGCTTTTTCTTTCTTTCTTTCTTTCTTTCTTTTTTTTTTTTGTGGCTGGCCTGTATGGGGATCGGAACCCTTGACCTTGGTGTTGTAACACCAGACTCTAACCACGTGAGCTAACCAGCCAGCCCTCTGGCTTTCTTTTAATTCTTCAAACACACCAAGATTTTCCCTGCCTTGATCCTTGACCCAGGCTCTTCTCTCTGCCTAGAAAGAACACCCCCAGCCCCCACCTTATAGTTCTTAAATATCACCTTCTCAGAGCTCTTCCCACACTCATTCGCTCCATTCATTTCAGTCCCTGCACTGTTTGATCAGTTACCGGCATTGAAACATCAGAAGTGTCACACACAAATGACCAGCCTCTCTTAAAGAATCAGAAGCCCTGCCCACTGTGAAGCTGGCGTTCCCACATAGCCACAGGACTGGAAGCGAGCCCTCCGAGGGACGGGAGCTCTTCTCTCTGCAGTCCCCAGCTGGCCTCCTCACTGCTCTCAGTGCCTGGCCATAAAGCGATTGCGATTGGGCATTCTCCTCCCACCCCCAAATTTGGTTCACTTGCTCATCCTCCGTCCACCTTGTGTGAAGAGACAGGTTTATTCGCTGGTGTAGCTCCAGCATCCAGCCTGTGCCAGGCACATAGCAAAGCCCCAATAACTATGTGCTGAGTGAATGAACGAATGAATGGATGCCCTCCCTCCCCACTAAATCCCACAGGCCATACCATTCATTTTGCCATTTAATCACACCCTTCTTTGCAAGACTCATCAATTTACTGCCCCCAGTGCCTGCCTCCTCCGTAGATCTGATTAAAACACAAACCTGGTCCTTTCATTCCTGTTTTAAACATTTTAGGAGTCTCCCAGCATAAGCTCCGCACCATGGCCTTTGAGGCCCTTCTCAATCTGCTTCCCACCTACTTTTCCAGCCCCCGGCCCCCACCCGGCACCCGCCCACACCTCTGGGAACACTCCGTGTCCCTTCCCTGCCCCCACTCCTCTGCCTGCGGAGCTCCCTCTCCCTGGAATGCCTCCTACCCCGTCGCTCCCCTCCAACCATGCCTCTAGCAAACTCCTACTCATTCTTCAGCTCTGGCTCTAACCAAAGCCCCTGCACCGTGAAACACTCCAGACCCCCCCAGGGCTGACTTAGTCATTTTTTCTGTTCCCACCCCTCTTCGTTCACACCCTTGCCTTTGCACTGAGTAATAGCTTAAAATAGCAGCTGGTGTGTTTCCAAGCCCTGATGGGTGCCAGGCACCAAGGGGGCTTTTATCTCCTCTAATCCTCACGCCCATCCTTAGCCCCTGCCTGGAAGGCTTCCTGCCCCCCAAACCCGAGAGGCACAAGGCTCACTTTCTGCCCTCCAACTTCCCAGAGAAGCCATCCCTGCCACCCTATTTGAAATTTCCTTCCTTCCTCCTCCACCCCAAAGCCTCCCCATTCTCCTCTGCTTTATTTCCCCCGTGGCTCTTATCACTCACACACCATATATTTTAATTAATTTTTGTGTGTGTTGTCTTCCCCCACATCTCCACCCCCAGTGTCAGCTCCAGGATGATGAGGATTTTTGTCTTTTTTTTTTTTAACTATTGTTTACTTAACATTTAGAATAGTGCCTCACACATAATAGATACTCAATAAATATTTATTAAATCAAAGAAGGTAGATATTATTACTATCTTCATTTCACCCCTGATGAAAGAGAAAGACATGTGTCCTGAGTTCCACAGCTGGTTGGTGGTAGCACCAGATGTGACCCCTAGATAGTCAACTCTAGTCCCATCCCCTTAACTACCATGCCCACTACCTCCAGCGGACAGTTTGCAGTTCTCTCCCCATGGGTCTGACTTCTCAGTTGGACTGTGAGTGCCTTGGAGGCAAGAACTCTGTTGTACTTATACTGGCATTTCCTTGTCTGATCCTTGGTAGGTGTTCCAGGAATATTTGCTGAAACAGTCTCTATGTGGATTGTGAAGTGCTAGATGGTAGGAATCAGCATCACCCATTTTTCATTGTTATTTTTACCTCCATGCCAACACAATGTTATATACACAGTTGGGGCTTAATAAATACTTGATACATTAGTGCATTCTGTTATTGCAGTAGGTAATAAAAATGATTAGACAGCGGGCCAGCCCGGTGGCGCACTGCTACAGTGCGCCGCTTGGGAGTGCGGCGGCGCTCCCGCCGAGGGTTCGGATCCCACATACAGACCGGCCGCTCACTGGCTGAGCGAGGGGCGGGCGCAGCACCGAGGGTTGCGATCCCATTGCCGGTCACGAAAAAAGACAAAAAGGAAAAAAAAAAAATGATTAGACAGCAATAATGACAATAATAGGTAACATTTATGGAGTCCTTACTCTGTGCTGGGCCCTATCCTTAGTGCTCTGTACATGAGTTAAGACAACTACTTTTCTCATTATCCTCACTTAACAGATGAAGAAACAGATGCTCAGAAAAGTTAAGACCTTGCCCTAAGTCANGACAAGGGACTTAAGACATGATTCTAAGGATGGAGGTTTATATTTGACATGAATATAATGATTCAAAGCTTTCACATCTGATTCTGTGCAGGCCACCATGCCATGCAAGGCAAATGGCTGCAGGGCTTTTAAGAGGCTGGTAAAAACTGGAACCTCACTGGACAGAGCATCAGGAGCCTGTGTTCTTGGCTCTGCCTTCTTACCCTCTGACCTCAACCAAGTTCTTCCCCCTTTGACCCTTTTGACCTACAAAAGGGGGGAGTTCAACAGCAAACTTTCCAACTTTAAAATCTGATGATGACTGGTACTTTCAGGAGGACAATTTTGGCAGTACATACAAAATTAAAATGGGCACATGCAATGACTTCTTGGAATCTGTCCTAGAGAAACACACACATAAGGGCACAGGACACACACGGATGTTCACTGCAACACTATGAGTAGTAATGACCTAACTGTCCATCATCACGAGACTGCCTAAATAATGATACACCTATACCTTAGAAAGCTATGCAGCCAGGAAAAAGAATAAGAAAGGGACGGAAGTATCACCATGATATATTGTTGAGTGTAACAAGCAAGATTTATCAAAAAAACAAACTGTGTATGTTATGAGCCCATTGCTACATTTACATGTGCATAATTAAAGACCTAGAAGGAAGGGTAAAGGGAGACTTTCCCCTACAAAATGCTTTACTTTCATAATAAAATTATTTTTTATTATTATTTTTTATTTTTATTTATTTTTATTTATTTATTTATTTTTTCCCTTTTTGTCTTTTTTTCATGACCGGCAACGGATCGCAACCCTCAGTGTCGCGCCCGT
>NW_007726324.1:589202-590623 GCF_000696425.1 Galeopterus variegatus
GCGGCGGCGCTCCCGCCGAGGGTTTGGATCCCATATACAGACTGGTCCACTCACTGGTTGAGCGCGGTGTGGGTGCGACACCGAGGGTTGCGATCCCATTGCCGGTCACGAAAAAAGACAAAAAGGAAAAAAAAAAAAAAAATGATTAGACAGCAATAATGACAATAATAGGTAACATTTATGGAGTCCTTACTCTGTGCTGGGCCCTATCCTTAGTGCTCTGTACATGAGTTAAGACAACTACTTTTCTCATTATCCTCACTTAACAGATGAAGAAACAGATGCTCAGAAAAGTTAAGACCTTGCCCTAAGTCACACAGCTAGGAAATGGCACAGGCAGGACTTGATTGCAGGTAACAGGCCTGAGTCATGCACTTAATGACTACTCTAGGCTCCCTCTTGGTCTCTTTTAGAGAGGTCCATTAAAAGGTTGCCCTGTGACAGGGCCGGCCCGGTGGCGCACTCGGTAGAGTGTGGTGCTTGGGAGCGCGGCGGCGCTCCCGCCGAGGGTTTGGATCCCATATACAGACTGGTCCACTCACTGGTTGAGCGCGGTGTGGGTGCGACACCGAGGGTTGCGATCCCATTGCCAGTCACGAAAAAAGGAAAAAAAAAAAAATAGGTTGCCCTGTGTGAAAACAAAGAGAATGGTTTATTACCCATTTTCATTTTATTTCAAGGAATTTCTTTCAAAGGCTTTGGTAGGCAACATCACTCACTAAATAATAACCACTAATATTTGCACCGCACTTCATAGTTTGCAGAGCAGTTTCATGTATAGTTTCTCATCTGAGCCCTGCAACATTCAGATGAGGTAGGCATTGCCATCTATCTCTTTTTATAGAAGAGGACTCTGAGGCTCTGAGTAGTTAAGGGAGCAGGGTCAAGGTCACCCAGCCAGCAAGGAGCAGAGCAAGAACTCAAATGAACATCGACCAGTTGAAAAAACAAATATGAAAGTTCAACGTATTATTGTGGTCTCTTTCTTTCTGTCTTTCTTTCTGTCTTTCCTTCTGTCTTTCCTTCTTAGCACCCAGTTATGAATGAGAACATGCGGTGTTTCTCTTTCTTTGTCTGGCTTATTTCACTTAACATAATTTTCTCCAACTCATCCATGTTGCTGCAAATGGCAGAATTTCATTCTTTTTTTATGGCTGATTAGTATTCCATTGTGTATATATACCACATTTTCCTCATCCAGTTGTCCGTTGATGGACATTTAGGTTGGTTATGTATTTTAGCTATTGTAGATAGAGCTGCAACGAACACAGGAGTGTAGGTATCCCTTCGACATGATGATTTCAATTCCTTTGGTTATGTACCCAGTAGTGGGATTGCTGGATCATATGGCAGTTCTTTTTTTTTTAAAAGATGACCGGTAAGGGGATCTTAACCCTTGACTTGGTGTTGTCAACACCACG
>NW_007726324.1:591121-595679 GCF_000696425.1 Galeopterus variegatus
GAACCCGGGGCCTTGGTGTTATCAGCACCGCACTCTCCCTAGTGAGCCACGGGCCGGCCCCATATGGCAGTTCTATCTGTAGTTGCATGAGAAACTTCCATACTGCTTTCCCATCAACAGTGTAGAAGAGTTCCCCTTTCCCTACATCCTCGGCAGCATTTGTTATTCTCGATCTTTTTAATAATGGCCCGTCTAACTGGGGTGAGATGACATTTTAGTGTGGTTTTGATTTGCATTTCTCTGTTGAACTTTCAGAAGGAGGGAACAAACCTAAGGATACTAGAGATGGGGGGGAGGTAGGGAAGGAGTTTGGGGAATGATAGGTTGGGTAAAGGGCATAAAGAAAAATTACGAGTTATAATAATGAATATGCTAATAATAAAAAATTAAAAAATAATAAACAAATAAGAGCTGAGTGCCTCCATATTAGTCAGTTTTCTGTCGCTATAACAGAATACCTGAAACTGGGTAATTTATAAGAAAATGAAATTTAATTTTTATAGGGTATCACATGGCAATGGGGGAGGGAGTGTGTGCCAATGTGCTTCTTCCTATCCTCATAAAGCCGCTAGTGCCACTTCTGTGATAACCCACTCGCCCATTAATCCATTCATCTGTAAATGGATTAATCCACTCGTGAGGGCATAGCTTTCATGGTTCAATCACCTCTTAAAGGCCCCCTCCTTTCAAATACTGTATTTGGGCTTAAACTCCACCATGAGCTTGGAGACATTCAAACCATAGCAGCCTCCAAATATAAAGGTCCTTTATGCAACTTAACATCAAATGTTTATCCACGGAAAAGCACTTAGCACAGTTCCTGGCACCTGATAGTTCTCTCATAAGTGTTAACTATCATCATGTTTATCAACCTCCTGGGAACCAGGGTATGTTCACTGACAACTGTAGCCTGTCTGTTGACCCGATGGAACGATTACTCTTTTCATTCCAGTTCATCCTTGGTAATGTTAAAATAATGATCAATGTCCATTATCCCTGGGGTACCACAGAATGTTAAGAGCTGGATGGGACTGTGGAGATGATCTCATCCAGTGCCTGCATTTACAGAGGGAGAAATTGAGTCCCAGAGAGGGAAAAGGTCAGAAAGCAAACTTGTGGCATGGTAAGGCTTAGGCACAGTGCCTGGCACATATTGCCTCCCACGAAAATGGGTTTTTACCTAAAAGGGCTTTTAGCTTCTTAAAGGCTACAGGAAATAATTCATTCGTTACCCTAGCTGTGAGCACTACCACCCCAGCCCTGCCCCCAAAATGGCAAAGTATTATAAGCTATTAACCAGAAAACAGATCATGTGACTTATTTCCACCTCTGCTAAAGGGCTTAAAATGCTTCCGTGAGTAGTCTGAGATTCACAAATGTACACTTCAATTCCTTCTCAAAGAATTATTAACCAGCTCCATCAAAACTGGAACTTGAGCAATCAAGGAGAAAAAGAGCTGGCAAGAGAAATTCCTTGAAAAAAATCACTGGCAAGATGACTTCTTGCCATCTTTTTTTCCTTTTCGTAAGAGTTGGAGGAGGAAGGAAACAAATATCATTATGCAAGATGCAAATTAAAAAATCTAATCGTGGAAAATTATGAACTCTTCCCACCTCACACTGTAAATTTCAAACGAACACAGCAAGGGGTCTGTAGAATTTAAAGACAGAAAGTATTGAAAAAGAGGACAAAGCAGAAGTGTAATCCTCACTAATTTCTTTCAGAAGGTGGAGATGGGCCAAGAGGCCTACCGTTGTGTGGGTGTCATAATCTCTGGTAGCCCATTCCCAACTAATGATTTCGTATACCTATAATTTACAGAGTCCATAATGTCATATATTCATCTTACTTATCTCCTTAACCCACTGAGTATTAATTCTCCCAGGCATGGGACTGGCTTTTCGTTCCACACGTAGGTCCTGATCAGCTTTAGCTTGAGGATTTGGGGGTGGGAAGGGATGATGGAGAGAAATGAGATTAAGGTCAGTCTTTAAACCAAAGAAACAAGAATATAAATCCTTCTGTATGCTGTTTCTCTGGGTTTCATGCTTCTCAAGAAAGACTGAAATTCAAGCCTGTGAACACTAAGGGCCATAATAGCTCTTGGGATGAAAGGGTTCCCGTCCTCCATGACACCTTTATCAAATTCAAACTATTCTCCACATTCCTTTCTTACACAACCCAGGCACACGAGTGACCCACAGGCCTCAGAGCAAATTCCACTTAGGAGATCCAGGAAGCTCTGGCCTGGCCCTCCCTTCTGGAAAGGAAAGTCCAAGTAAAGAGATGCCACACCCGGGGGAGGGGAGAGAGGATGTGACGACATCTTCAGGAATGCAGGGCCCACGCAGGTGCGCAGGTGCCTTGGCACCCATGAACTTCCTTTTTAAAAGGGCCTGATAAATCAGTGCCGATAACAGTAATAAAGCTCAGCCACCCAACCATCACACACAGAGCCGAGGCCCTGGCAACCAGGGTGTGGCCCTGTCAACTGTGGAGAGGAGGGTGAAAGCTGAGAATGGAGATTGCCTAAAGCTTTGCAACATGTTTTCCAGTCCAGCAGTTATCAAAGTGTGGTCCAGCGACCCCTGGGAGACCCTGAGACCTTTTTAGAAGTTCTCAAAAGGCCAAAACTGTTTTCACAATGCTAAGATGGCATTTGTTTTTCTCACCCTCATTTTCTCACAAGTATATGCTGGAGTTTTCCAGAAGGAACATGACATGTAATGGCATCATCACTCTCTGACTGTTGGAATGAGTGTTTGTATATTCTTGTGCATTAAACACGTCTCAGTTTCAATCCTCACATGATAAATGTTGATAGATATACATAAACAAAATGCTACAGGGTCCTCCATAGCTTTTTACAGTGTAAAAAGGACATGAGACCAAAAAAGTTAAGAACTAGCCCAAACAGTTAAGAAAATTATAGGCCCTGCAACTGTCCTGTCACAACACCACACTTAATTTCCAGCTGAGCTTGAGCCACACAGGTGCTTTAGAACAGGCAGCCTTACTATTTACTATTCAGCTTGGGACAGCATACTTTCCGCCGGCACTTCCACCCCCAAATCGCCAAAAAATCTTAAATTCCTCCGTAAACATTTGGTGAACTGAATCCTCCAGGGGAAAAGATGGGCTTCTCACCTATGATCCCAGGCGGAGCAAAGTGAGCCTGGAGAAACCACACTCTCAGCTCCAGAATCCAGCAAAAACATACCTGAGTACCTGCTAGGACACTCAATGAGAGCAAAGCAGAGTGGTCCCTGCCTTGGAGGAGCTTTCATTCTAGGGTGGAGGTGGACGACTCACAAAATTCACGTGCACAAAAAAGTGGGGAAAATGGATCTTGTCACAAGTGCTGGGAAGTGGGGTGCAAGGAGGGATCTGAGGTAGGCAGGGAGATGAGGGAAGGCCCTGAGAACCCGGGTGGAATGAAGCACCCTAACCAACTCTTCTCGCCCCTCTCAGGTTAGAACCCCCCACTGTAGCCTGCAGCCTCCGTCCTGGCTCGCAGGTTTCAACAGCTTTGGGTGAGCAGCAGTCCCACAGGGAGCCCTTCCGTGGGTGGGAGGACCTGGGGATCTCCCCCAGCAGCAAGCTTCAGTCTTGTCCTCGCCTCCCCATGGCCAATGCTAAACAGGGTCCGTGTGAGGACAGACCCAGCTCCGGGGCGCTTAGAGAGGATTTGGTGTTTTGTTACTCCGGGACACAGCTCGGTCACTCGGGGAAACGAACACAATCCAGAGGCTGTCATTTGTGGCAACAGCGAACGGCCAAGAAATGGCTGGAGGAGGGGAGAAAATGATTCAGAGACCTAAAACGAAGTAAATAAAATAAGCAAGCCCCGAAAGGCCGGTCTAGAAGTCCTCGAACCCTCGGGACCTGAAGGATTTAGAGGTGTGCAGAGTTTCATCGGACAAAACCAAGCCGAGTGCCCTGAGGCGGGAAATCTTGAATTCTGCAGCCAAGAGCCTAAACAAAGCTAAAGGGTGGTGAAGGGGCGTCATTGGAGGCTTCAGCATCCCAAAGTGGAAGCGGGGCGGGGACCAGCGGGAACCTTGCAGCCCCACGGCGCCTCAGCACCCGACCCCGCCGAGCTCTCCATCCCCGCCGGCCAAACGTGCGACTAGCGCGAGCGCGCGACAGGGTTGCCACCAGGCGCGCGCCCGCGCGTGCGCATAAGCCCCACTGCCCGCTCCCCTTTTCAGGTGCACTCTTGCTTCCGGCCGGCCTCCCCGCACTGCCTTCCTGGGGCGGAAACTCCAGGGCCCGCGCATGCGCTTTCCAGCTCTCCTGCTAGGTCCGGAGAGGAGGCCCCGGGCTTCAGGTGATCCCGCCCCTCCCTCGTAGCGTGGGACCAATCGCGCGGCGGTGGGCGGGATTTTGGCGAGGCGGCCCGCCCGCTCGCCGCGCGAGGCGTGTATCGATTGGTTGGCGCCACGGGCGCAGGTGCGCGCTTCCTATTGGGTGTGGGCGGAGCGCAAGCGGCCCGAAGCTGCTTCGGAGGCTGCAGGTGAGCGCGCGCACGCGCCGCGGCTCTGGCCCGGCTCGGGT
>NW_007726324.1:596679-605025 GCF_000696425.1 Galeopterus variegatus
TGAGCAGCCAGTGGAGCGAGCTCAGCGCGGACGCCCGAGCCACGGCCGCCCCCTCGGCAGGTGCCTGTGAAGAGGCGCCCGGGCCGCAGTCCGCCAGCCGCGCACTCGCTCCCCGCACTCCTGAGGGGCGGCCTGCCCGAGGAGGCCGCCGCGGGGCCCGGCGCTCAGCATGAACCGCGGCCACCGGCACGGGGCGGGCAGCGGCTGCCTGGGCACCATGGAAGTGAAGAGCAAGGTGCGCGGGGCCCGGGCTCGGCGGAGCGGCGGGCCTGGGGGGGGAACCGGGCCGGGCACGGAGCGCTGGGGAGGCGACTGGCTGAGCTGCCCTGGTGTGTGGGACGGTGGGGGATGGGGGTGGGATTTGGAGACAAGAGATGGTGGGTGATAAACTTGCAGAGAAGGGAGGGGGGGGAGAGTTGTGTCTGCTTCTGGCCCAGGTAGGAAGATCCAGTGGGGCACTTAATCTTGTTCCTTAAAATCTCATTGTTTTCACGGATGGGAGTTAAGGGCCAAGCTGTACCCGAGGATGGGAAACATTTGAATGCAAGGTGGTAGAAAAGGTTTGGGGGAATTCTACCTGCTGGGCTATAAGTAGAAGGCATTTGGAACACCCCTTCGTTAATGTTACCCCTTTCTGTGGTTCAAGGGTGCATCCTGCGAAGGAGAGAGCCCAGTGAACTAATCCCTGTTAAAGTTAGGTTTGCTTCCTGCCAGGGCTTTTTCCACCACTAACTTTGGTATGCATTTAATCTATGAAATTAACGCTATCACCTTCCGTCGTAGTAGCACTTTACAGTTTGAGTCTGGATGCTCTTTTCGTTCCATCGTGTTACCTTCTCACATCAAGTGCTTTCGCCCTTGACCAACGGTATGCCAAACTGCTGACCATTATTACTACCTCGGTATCTACCGAATTCCTAAATCGCAAGGCTCGGTGAGCAGGGTAGTCTGTAGGGATTAGTTAGGGAATGCTTTCCAACGGGGGTTTTGAGCTGGAATGTGAAGGTGATCGGCAGGCACGGGAACATTTTCAGCAAGCATTTCATGAGTTGAATCAAAAGGAGCTTAGATAACCTAGTCCAGTTCTCTGAGAAGTCTGAGATGAGAAAACAGGCTGAGAAAGGTTATGACTTCCCCAAGCTCTGCTTTTATGACAAAGCCTTGACTTATAAAGCCTTTTTATGGAATAACTTTTAGGCACTATAGAATACAAAATAGAGGCTGGGGCCTGAGAACATTTAAAATATAATTGAGAAGGCCAAAACATATTAAAGGAGAAAAATAAAAGCATAGGAACGTCAAAAATGGAGTATCATGGATTGTAAGGATACTAAGGAGAATGCAAAATCGAGGAGTGATTTGAGTGAAGTACTGTAGAATAAGGAAAGCTTCCTGGAGCCTGGGGTAGAATGGTTTTATTGTCTAGAGTTGATAACAAAGTTCTGTAAGTTTCTGTAACTGAGAATCACATCAAGAAAATCTACATTCTTTTTTTAAAACATTGTGACTTAAGAACTCATGTATTAGGATAGGCACTAGTTTCAGAAATGGTTCTGTTTAATAAGAATAGAAATGTAATTATAGCAATTTAAGGAATACGTTCTTCCCTGTGTTCTCTGTGGAACACAGCATAGCAAATTGAAGTGACTTACTTGAACTGAAAGGTTAAGATTACTCAAAATACATACAGCTCTTCCTCTAGCAACATAGTGGCGGTAGTGGTTCCATACCCATTGGTTGAACCTTCTCATGGCATTTCTGTTATGTATCTAGTTTGGGTTTGTGGGAGTTGAGGTTAAGAAAAGGAAAACACTTATGATATTGCATAATCTTAAAATTCAGTTTATGGTCCTAATCTTGGTAGCAAGTCTTTAATTTTTTTTCATAGGAAAAAATGAGTAGGGATTTTAGGTGCTGTGATAAATACAATCAAATACTAATTTATCTCTAGTACTAGGAAACCTTGAGCGCTTGAGGACTTGAATTTCAGGCTTTTTGCTTTTCCCTTCTGTTGGCTGATTTGTGAATCTTTAACATACTTATGTTCATATACTACATGTTATGTATTTGGCCAGCCATACTGCACTTTTAGTGAACCATGTCTCAAAATCAAGGCATTTTGAGAACATGCACTGAAGTATGGTCCCACTATTTTTCTAGCTATTGATAAATAGGCACAGTATAGGGACTGTTTCTTATGTATCTGTGACTCCTTATGTTGTAAATATTTTTTGATACATTTATTTCTAATGGATTTAAAGAAACATTTGTTATCTTAACCATTTCAAAATATTTGGAAAGATTTTTTGAACAGTATTTTTTTTTACACTTTTTTAGTGATGTAACAGCTTTTTACAAAGCTGATCACTAAGAGGTTGAAACCAAAACTAGGTAGTGTGCAGGTCCATGATTTAAGATGTCTTTTTCTTTTGCACAGGAAATGGTAGTGTCAACTTTGTTATCTTTGTTCATAGAAGGGAAAAATGGCACAGATAATGAAATAGTGGCTAATGTAAATATAACTACAGTTAAATCTGTGATACCAGCTATCATGTGACTTTTCTTTGGTAACTGATTTATCTTCCAAATTGTTTCTCTAGAGTTGGGAAGATTTTTAGTCAATAATCATGGTAGTGTCCTTTAATGACCTTGGAACAGTCTTTAAGCCATAAAATTTCCTAATATTCATAAGCAAATAGAATATTAAAATTAAGTTTGCATTTCGGGAATGTGCCAACAGATGCAGGAGGAAGGGAGTCCATATACATACACTCTGGATGGCTAGGGCAAACTAGACTAGGCTAAAAAAAAAGAGTTGTAAATGGTTCACATAGTGAATAATTGTTTATTGGGTCTTAATTTTGTCTATATCTTAGTGTTTTTTTTTTCATGTAGTAAGAAGTTCTCTTAATCCTATTGTTTTGCTGCAAGAAGCATAACAGTTTCTCTTGTTTTTTTCCCCCTGCCAACATTTGCAAAAGGGCACATCTACTGTGAAGCCACACAGTTTTCCATTGTTTTTATCATAACAGTAAAGCAAGACAAGAAATTGTGCAAAGAATTTTTATCCAGAAGCTTTAGCAAAAACATTGAAGCCCTAAAATGAAAATTATCATATGTTATTCCCATTCATATATCAGGAGAAGTGACAAACCCTGTGGGTGAATCAGAGAGCACTAGCAACTTTATGTCGTGGTACCAGCATAAAGAAAATGGCGGGGAAACTATGACTTTTGATAACATCATGATAAGCTCTGATATGAAGGGTGTTCCCTGAGTTTTTATTTACTCTGAAACGTGAAGGTGTGACTAAACTTTTTGAGAGTCTTAGGTATGAGTCACCTTATTTTCTTGACAAATGTTAGTGTTGTGTTTCAGGATTGTGTTTTGGAAACTATTTTAATTATTTGTTAGAGGTAAGAGTTGGTTTTAGTGAGTTTTGATTTTAATTTAAAACCAGCAAGTAGTATGGGTATAAGCAAGGCAGGTGAACTTTTTAGAAAGAGCAAAAACAGTGAATCCAGGTATCCCATAGGGCCTTTGGGAAAATGAATTGACACGTTTGTAAATTGCTCAAATTATTGTGATATGGTCTTTCTCTGCATGATGCTTAAGGCTGTCCCAGTAGTACGTTAGTATTTCTTGCTGACAATAAATATTTGCAGGGAAAATTTTTGGTGGTCAAGCACATTTGGCAAACATTTGTTTAAAAAGTTTTTTAAAAAGATCAACTATAGGACTTAATGGTAATATGCTGGTCTCCACAGTGATTCCTAAGAGGGTGATTGTAGTTATGTAGCATTTCCCAAACTTATGTGACTGGGACACATTTTGAGGAAGGCTGATTAACCCTTTTTAAGTTTCGACATTTGAGGAAATGCCATGCTAGTCCCACAGTAAGTTATAAATCCTGTTTATTGTGAGCTAGATGAAGCCAGTCCTTAGTGCTGTATAGGAGCCACATTAATGATTTGGCTTTGGGAGAGCTGTGGTGCAGGGAAGCAGACTTGAAAAGCAGAACCGTGAAGATAAATATTGGGCATGATGGAGGTTGTCACCGTCCCTATATGTGTGATCCCCTAATACCTCCCTGAAGTAATTATTCTCTTTACCCACTAATTGGTGAGCTTCTGGAGCAGGCCCGAGCCTTTCAATCTCTAGGGCTTAGCACTGTGCCAAACACATAAATACTTCTTGCATTAATCGGGTAGTTGTAGGACACACATTTTATGTATTAATTAAGCTTCTTTTTTCTGCGTTAACATAGGGAAGATGCTTCTCATCTCTGGACCTTTTTCTTCTATGATGTACCTACCTCCATTTGTATCATGCCTTAATGCCAAGAAGCTCAAAATACTTTTTGTACATTTTGCTATTGATTCTTGTCCCATCCCATGAAATTGTAGTTCCTTTTATGGCAGACGACACTTAGATGCTTTTTGCTAGTGGTCAGAAGAAAGACTTGGGAACATCTTTTGTACCCTGTGACTTGAGTGAGGAGAGTATTGCTGTCAGAGTCTGGGCTTCAGACAGGGTTTGAGCTGAGTCATTGTGCAGGACAGTCCCCAAGTGAGGCCTGGGTACCCCAGGGATTGAGTTGAGCCTGCATCTCTTGGAGGGAATGCCCTTCAGAGAGGTAACAGTGAGGAGGCACATTCTCATGTCTTTCTTGTGTTCTTTTATCTCCTGATAATGAGATTTTTGACAATGGACTATCTTTATTAGGGGAAATACTTACAATGCTTGTTAGTTTTTCTATGCTGTGCATTTTTAACTTGAGTCTTTCTGTTATTTTTGGTTTTTAAAAAAAACTTAATATGCTTGTTATATTTATAGTTTGGAGCTGAATTTCGTCGGTTTTCACTGGAAAGATCAAAACCTGGAAAATTTGAGGAGTTTTATGGACTACTGCAACATGTTCATAAGATACCCAATGTTGACGTTTTAATAGGCTATGCAGACATCCATGGAGACTTACTACCTATAAATAATGATGATAATTATCACAAAGCTGTTTCAACAGCCAATCCACTGCTTAGGATTTTTATACAAAAGAAGGGTAAGTACCACTGTTAGAAAAATTGTTTTAGAAATAGTAGTAGTGTGTTTTCCCCATTGATAGAATTTTACTACAAACTTACTGAATAAACATTTTGTGCAAATCTTCTTACTGTGTTAACTAAGAAGTAGGTTAAAACATCTGTGATATTGTTGGTCTAATTAATATCTTTACAGTTCACTAGGTGTAGTTTAGAAAATTTGTGCTGTTAGTTACTTTGATTTTAACCTCTTAGATTTTTTTAGTATAAATTAGGAATTTATTGAATCTTCACTTTACTGAGCAGACTATTGTCCATTCAGAAAGATGTGAGAAGGGTATGACTTCAGAGTTAGAAACATTCCATTTTTTTTGTTGGCAACCGACTTTCAAGTGCTGTATTTACCAGTTAATAGAAACCTGAAGCAAAGTTATTTAATCTCCCTGAATCTCAAGGCCTTTGTCTATAGAATGAGTATAATATCTTGTAGGACTATTGTGAAGATTGACAGAACTAAGTGCAGTACCCTGGCTTATTGTAAGCACCCAGTAAATGATTGCTTTCTTTCCCTTTTGAGGATATTTTTCACAGAAATAAAATCAGTTAATTATCTGGAAAATGAGGTAGCAAGTCATTATTTTTGAGGGTTGTAAACATATTAGTATTAGTCTTGCAAAAGAACATTCAAAATGACTATTTGGCAAGCATTTTCAAATGCATTTTGAATCCTAAAACTTTTTTTTTAAAACCATGTAGCCATCTGTGTGTGTCTGTGTGTCTGTCTGTCTGCAGATGGTGGGCAGGGTAGGAATCATTACTGTATGTGCCATTTATTCCTTTCACTTTGGTAAATTAAGAGGTTTGGGAAGGCTGGATGAGAGCATTGAGCCCGGAATTAAAGCTTTACAATGTTTGTAAACCAGCCCAGAAAGTAATTTGAGAGAATAGGTAGGGATTGAGGGTGAAACTTTATTTCCAATCAGGTGATAAGCATTGGACTACTCCCAGGGCTTTGAAATTCCAGTGATTATGTATCTTTGCTTTTCTGGGTTTGGAGGAGCTAAAGTCCACCCACAAAATAAACCTCCAAGGGTAACTTCTGTCTCTGTCACTTGGCTATTTACAAAATACTTTCACACACAAGGAATTAATTTGAATCTAGATCAAATTTGAATCTAAATCGTAGATATTTAGCACAGGTGTGGTATAATCAGTATGACTTTAGGAAGATTGATTTGGCTGTTCAGAGTGAGTAGAGTGGACAGCAGCCCTACAGTAGAGAGCCAGGAGCAGGTGGTGAAGTGAGGAGAGTGGCTGGGAAGCTGCAAAGGGAGAGGAGAGGGGAGAGGGGAGGAAAGCAGGAAAGCCTCACGGGAAGATGCATTGCACTCTCAGCTGGCTGGCGCACAGCCGAAGGGGAATCCATCAGAGCATGACTTTATGGTACTGCGCCTGACAGCTGGGACAGGGTCATACAAAAGCAGGTTCAATTTGGGGAAGAAAGTTATGAGTTTGGTCTTGGGATAGATAATCTTATCAGGCTGGTGAATTGAACAAGTCATGCAGGAGATTGGAAATGGTAGACTAGAGTTTAGGATAGAAGTCGAGAGACTGGTCAGATTTGAAAGTCTGCAGACAAGTGAGAGTTGAAATCTTGGGAGTAGGGGCCAGCTGAAGTGAAGACCAGGGATAGAACTTTGGAAAGCTGTATCTAGAATGCTAGAGAAGAAAGAGTGGCAGTCCAGGAGAGAGAAGGACAGAACATTTGAGTGGAACTTGTCATTTTAGGCAGACTAATTTAAGTAATTATGGTTGAATAATAGGCATTTTTGTTAGCAATTGCAATTTTCATTAAAAATTTAGTTGCTATTCGGAATGTGTGTTTGAATGTAGAATGACTTTTTAAATTACAAGCATCTGACAAAATTTTGTTGGATTATCCCCTTTGTCAGAAAAATTGTAGGAACTGGGTTATGCTACAGCATGTATTGTTACTGGAATAGTAACCCTTGCATGATCATGGAATTAAAACATCTTTTAAGGGTGGTTATCTTCTGCTCTTTTCTTTTTAAATTTTTATTTACTGAGTGGTACGTATAATTTTTATTGAGAACTTTGAAGATTTTTATTTTTGTCATAGGAACTGCAATTTTGAAATGTGTTTAGATGTGAACAGATGTGTTCTATGTAGTAAAGGTAAAATGTCCGATACAATTAATAGCTCTTAGAATTTGATTTTAAAAATAGGCAGTCCATTCAACAGAAGGATTATAGTTTTTAAGAATATAAATTTAATAGAAATGTGACTTCAACAAAAAATGAAAATAGGTTTGTCAGTTAATTCCTGCTTAAAACCCTCTGATGGCTTCTTAGTGCAACCACAACAAAATACTTGCTGATTTGGACTTCCCAGCCTGGTCACCCTCCACTTTCCCACCCCTCATCGCAGCCCACGCTGGCTTGCTTTCTGTCCCTCACACTTGGTAAGCTTGTTGCTGTCTCTGTGCTTTTGCACTTCCTTTTTCTTCAGGATAGAATATTTAACCTCCCTCTCTCCCTATGGCCGAGCCTCTTAATTAGCTCAAATAACTGTCAGAAGGGTCTCTTCTGATCACACTAGCTAAAGCCCCACCCACCATCCCACCTTTACCAGATTACTCTCTGAAGACCTGGAACTACTTTAAGTATGTTTAACTTGTTTATTGTCTGTCTGTCTGAACATCAGGTCCCAGTGCTGTATCTGTTACAGACTTACACAGTACACTGTAATTCATGTTGATACTTTTTTTCTTTTGAACAAATGCTTAAGTAGAAAGCTGATTTTAAGTAAACCTTAATGGATACTGAATTCAGGAAACCAATCTAAAGCATGACATTAAGTATAGGTACATTTTACTGCTTAATTGTAACACATTTTCTGTTTTTTTAGCTTGTTGCAGCACTTACACTGGCCAGTACAGGGATTGAAACCTGGACCTTGGTGGTGGTATCGGTACCACACTAACCAACTGAGCTAACTGGCCAGCCCCAAGTGATTTTTTTTAAAACAAATTTCAAAACTGTTTAAAATTTTAAAACCATGTGATCTTTTTAAAATCTGGTATTGGGGCCGGCCCAGTGGCGCACTGGATAGTGCGCCGAGTGCGCCGCTTGGGAAGCACCGTGGCGCTCCCGCCCGAGGGTTTGGATCCCACATACAGACCGGTTCCCGCTCACTGGCTGAGCGAGGCGCGGGAGCAACGCCGAGGGTTGCGATCCCGTTGCCGGTCCCCGGTCCGGTACGGGGGCAACACTGAGGGTTGCGATC
>NW_007726324.1:605132-605980 GCF_000696425.1 Galeopterus variegatus
GGGTTGCGATCCGTTGCCGGACACGGAAAAAAAACAAAAAAAAAAAAAAAAAAAAAAATCTGGTATTGTATTAAATAAAGTTTCTTTTAAGTGAAAGCTCACAGTCGAATGTGTAAACTACTGTGCTTTATAGCCTGAACTCCAAGATAGCATTATTGCATATCTTGAAAGTTTTATGTTTTATAACAATTCGTTGTTAGAGGAAAAACCCCATACTCTATTTCTTGGGCTGTTATCATGGAAACAAAAACAAAACAGAAACCCTGATATCTTAGAAGTTATTTTCACAAAGAAGATTCCCAGGTCTTTTGCCAATTTCCATCCCCTGTTGGACTGTTCCTCATTTATTTGGGAGAGAGAGAGAAGAGAAGGTACAAAATATTGTTTCCTTCTTGTTTAGGTTATTACTCTGTAGTAAACAATTTTAGAAAATATTTAAAGGTTGCACCAGGTCATTCCTGTAGGTTTGGAGTACAACCAGGGAAATGTGTATTTTTTAAAAGCTTCCCATCAAGTCATGATGATCAGCCGAGTATGGGATGTGTTGATACGTTATAGCACAGGTCTCCTCTCCAGATCTAATCAGAGTATCTACTCCAAAACTTCTTGCTTTATCACTATCTGTTTTTGTATATCAGACAAATTTATTTACATCTTGAATTTATTCAAAGGAGTTGGTTAGAAACACCAGATGGGCTTTGCTTTAAACTTGGTCTCATGTAGGATATGCCCTCACATGGACATGGCCTAGTGGACCAGACACCTATAACTAGCCAACTACATCATTTCTTCGACTTGGTGCATTGGACATTATTTTGTAGATGTATTTTTTTTTTTTTCTTTTTGTC